>NC_091327.1:20894306-20896806 GCF_038502225.1 Cherax quadricarinatus | reverse complement strand
AACAGATTCAATCTTTCCATCCGGATATCAAATCTTCAGGAAAGACAGAGGGAGGAGAGGGGGAGGAGGAGTTGCACTGCTCATTAAAAACCAGTGGGGTTTTGAGAAAATGGAAGGAATGGATGGCATGGGCGAAAGGGACTACTTAGTAGGAACAATCCAGTCTGAGGGACATAAGGTGATAATTGCAGTAATGTACAACCCACCACAGAACTGCAGGAGGCCAAGAGAAGAATACGATGAGAGCAACAGAGCAATGATCAACACACTAGCCGAGGTGGCCAGGAGAGCACACATGGGGGGAGCAAAGTTACTAGTTATGGGTGATTTCAATCACAAGGAGATTGACTGGGAAAACCTGGAGCCCCATGGGGGTCCCGAAACATGGAGAGCCAAGATGATGGATGTGGTACTGGAGAACCTCATGCATCAACATGTTAGAGACACTACCAGAGAGAGAGGAGAGGATGAACCAGCAAGGTTGGACCTTGTATTCACCATGAGTAGTTCGGACATCGAGGGTATCATGTATGAAAGGCCCCTGGGAGCTAGTGATCATGTGGTTCTGTGCTTCGACTACATAGTTGAGCTCCAAGTGGAGAGAGTAGCAGGAATAGGCTGGGAAAAACCAAACTACAAAAGGGGGAACTACTCAGGCATGAGGAACTTCCTTCAAGACATTCAGTGGGAGAGGGAACTGACAGGAAAACCAGTACAAGAAATGATGGACTATGTAGCAACAAAATGCAAGGAGGCAGAGGAGAGGTTTGTTCCCAAGGGAAACAGAAATAATGGGAAGAACAGAACGAGTCCTTGGTTCACCCAAAGGTGTAGGGAGGCAAAAACTAGGTGTACTAGAGAATGGAAAAGGTACAGAAGACAGAGAACTCAGGAAAATAAAGAAATCAGCCGAAGAGCCAGAAACGAATATGCACAGATAAGAAGGGAGGCTCAGAGACAATATGAAAATGACATAGCATCAAAAGTAAAGACTGACCCGAAGCTGTTGTACAGCCACATCAGGAGGAAAACAACAGTCAAGGACCAGGTAATCAGACTGAGGAAGGGTGATGGGGAATTCACAAGAAACGACCGAGAGGTATGTCAGGAGCTCAACACAAGATTTAAAGAGGTATTTACAGTGGAAACCAGTAGGACTCCAAGAAATCAGAACAGGGGGGCACACCAGCAAGTGCTGGATGAGGTACATATAACCAAGGAGGAGGTGAAGAAGCTGCTATGCGAACTTGACACCTCAAAGGCGGTGGGACCAGACAACATCTCTCCATGGGTCCTTAAAGAGGGAGCAGAGATATTGTGTGAGCCATTAACAAAGATCTTCAACACATCATTTGAAACTGGGCAACTCCCTGAGGTATGGAAAATGGCAAATGTAGTCTCAATTTTTAAAAAGGGAGACAGACATGAGGCACTAAACTGCAGACCTGTATCACTAACGTGTATAGTATGCAAGGTCATGGAGAAGATCATCAGGAGGAGAGTGGTGGGGCACCTGGAAAGAAACAAGTGTATAATTGACAACCAGCACGGTTTCAGGGAAGGAAAATCCTGTGTCACAAACCTACTAGAGTTTTATGACAAGGTGACAGAAGTAAGACAAGAGAGAGAGGGGTGGATCGACTGCGTATTTTTGGACTGCAAGAAGGCTTTCGACACAGTTCCTCACAAGAGGTTACTGCAAAAGCTAGAGGATCAGGCACACATAACAGGAAAGGCACTGCAATGGATCAGAGAATATCTGACAGGGAGGCAACAACGAGTCATGGTACGCGACGAGGTGTCAGAGTGGGCGCCTGTGACAAGCGGGGTTCCACAGGGGTCAGTCCTAGGACCTGTGCTGTTCTTGGTATACGTGAACGACATAACGGAAGGGATAGACTCAGAAGTGTCCTTGTTTGCAGACGATGTGAAGTTAATGAGAAGAATCGAATCGGACGAGGATCAGGCAGGACTACAAAGAGATCTGGACAGGCTACAAGCCTGGTCCAGCAACTGGCTCCTTGAATTTAACCCTGCCAAATGCAAAGTCATGAAGATTGGGGAAGGGCAAAGAAGACCGCAGACACAATATAGTTTAGATGGCCAAAGACTGCAAACCTCACTCAAGGAAAAAGATCTGGGGGTGAGTATAACACCGAGCATATCTCCTGAGGCGCACATCAATCAGATAACTGCTGCAGCATACGGGCGCCTGGCAAACCTACGGATAGCGTTCCGATACCTCAGTAAGGATTCGTTTAAGACTCTGTACACCATCTACGTCAGGCCCATACTGGAGTATGCAGCACCAGTTTGGAATCCACACCTAGTCAAGCACGTCAAGAAATTAGAGAAAGTGCAAAGGTTTGCAACAAGACTAGTCCCAGAGCTACGGGGATTGTCCTATGAAGAAAGGTTGAGGGAAATCGGCCTGACGACACTGGAGGCCAGGAGGGTCAGGGGAGACATGATAACGACATATAAAATACTGCGCGGAATA
>NC_091327.1:20876806-20891806 GCF_038502225.1 Cherax quadricarinatus | reverse complement strand
TAGCCACGCAGGTGTTACACATACGTCATATAGCCACGCAGGTGTTACACATACGTCATATAGCCACGCAGGTGTTACACATACGTCATATAGCCACGCAGGTGTTACACATACGTCATATAGCCACGCAGGTGTTACACATACGTCATATAGCCACGCAGGTGTTACACATGCGTCATATAGCCACGCAGGTGTTACACATACGTCATATAGCCACGCAGGTGTTACACATACGTCATATAGCCACGCAGGTGTTACACATACGTCATATAGCCACGCTGGTGTTACACATACGTCATATAGCCACGCAGGTGTTACACATACGTCATATAGCCACGCAGGTGTTACACATACGTCATATAGCCACGCAGGTGTTACACATACGTCATATAGCCACGCAGGTGTTACACATACGTCATATAGCCACGCAGGTGTTACACATACGTCATATAGCCACGCAGGTGTTACACATACGTCATATAGCCACGCAGGTGTTACACATGCGTCATATAGCCACGCAGGTGTTACACATACGTCATATAGCCACGCAGGTGTTACACATACGTCATATAGCCACGCAGGTGTTACACATACGTCATATAGCCACGCAGGTGTTACACATACGTCATATAGCCACGCAGGTGTTACACATGCGTCATATAGCCACGCAGGTGTTACACATACGTCATATAGCCACGCAGGTGTTACACATACGTCATATAGCCACGCAGGTGTTACACATGCGTCATATAGCCACGCAGGTGTTACACATACGTCATATAGCCACGCAGGTGTTACACATACGTCATATAGCCACGCAGGTGTTACACATGCGTCATATAGCCACGCAGGTGTTACACATGTTACACATGCGTCATATAGCCACGCAGGTGTTACACATACGTCATATAGCCACGCAGGTGTTACACATGCGTCATATAGCCACGCAGGTGTTACACATGCGTCATATAGCTACGCAGGTGTTACACATGCGTCCTTAACCACGCAGGTGTTACACATGCGTCATATAGCCACGCAGGTGTTACACATGCGTCATATAGCCACGCAGGTGTTACACATACGTCATATAGCCACGCAGGTGTTACACATACGTCATATAGCCACGCAGGTGTTACACATACGTCATATAGCCACGCAGGTGTTACACATACGTCATATAGCCACGCAGGTGTTACACATACGTCATATAGCCACGCAGGTGTTACACATACGTCATATAGCCACGCAGGTGTTACACATACGTCATATAGCCACGCAGGTGTTACACATACGTCATATAGCCACGCAGGTGTTACACATACGTCATATAGCCACGCAGGTGTTACACATACGTCATATAGCCACGCAGGTGTTACACATACGTCATATAGCCACGCAGGTGTTACACATACGTCATATAGCCACGCAGGTGTTACACATACGTCATATAGCCACGCAGGTGTTACACATACGTCATATAGCCACGCAGGTGTTACACATACGTCATATAGCCACGCAGGTGTTACACATACGTCATATTCAACATTTAGACATTGTGCACCATTGATATAATGTAACCTTTGTGTATACGACCTTGATCATTGAATATTTGCGTTCTCACATTATTATGGAATATATAATAGGGCTAGGTTAATAAGAGCAAAATCAAGGGGGGCGTCTTGGTGCCTGTGAAGTGCTCTTGATCCAGATAATTGGAGCTAGTATTCCCCTTCTTCAGAACAGACTTGATTACCTCCCATTCCCTAAACGCTGTATAACCCGTACGGATTTAGCGGTTCCCCATTAGTATAATACTAATAACTCGACACTTGCATCAGTTAGCCTGGATCTAGTTTGACTGACTTCACGTAATCATTATATGCGTGATGCTGAAATTTCCAATTAGTCTCGCCACTGGATATGAGATTATTATGACTCATGTGGGTCATTCCGTGCATGACGTGGTGGAGGCTTAATCCTCCGTCTGGTGAGCGCCAGACACACGTGTTTCCTATTTTATTATCAACCCAAAAGCATTATTATCAACCTACAAACGTTAGTGTAATAAACGAGGGTTAATATCACAAACGAAGACTTATGAAAGTGATCGAAGAAGCTAAGGTCATTACTGTGTATTTCGTCCTAGCACTGAAGATAGGCTCAGTATAAGACCGAAACATCCTCAGAATACATATTTATTTTTAAGTATTGTGGTTAAAGACACGTGAGCAAACCTTCAGGATATTTTATTTTTTGGGGACCTGTTCACTCCTTGTCTAGAACCACATAAAAAGTAAATCCTTCTTCTCAGGAGACGGTCTCGGTGTGGACTTCCAGGTCCTCCGCTATCTTACACAAGTGCATATAATCCCTCGTACAAATTCTAGGTATCATATACCAGGGATTCACCTTTGTATTCAAATGGGTTCGAATGCCCCTTTGTTATTTATATTTTTACATCATTGCTCACAGACGTAAAGGTAAAAGTTTTACTAGTGGCACTTGACTCATCTGTGATGGAGTGCGAGGGGAGACTCTCGTGACGTCAATGCATTAAACATATAGACCTGTAAACACAACTGCTCATTTGTATTGGTGTAAGTTATAAGGAGGAGGAAGACAAGGCATTTATATCTCGCTGTCCTAATGGAAATTATTAGCGCTGGTTATGGTTGTTAGTTTAGTCAAGGGAGTGCGGCTAGTGTTGGTTGGCAGCAGAACTTGACGCCAACATCTGCCACACTCTGAGATTGATGTGACTATTGTTCTCGAGTGTCATGTGGCGATAAAATCCATTTTCACAATCTGTCTCTGTCTCTCTCTCTCACTTTCTCTTTCCAGGCGAAATCATTCTGTTGACATGTTCCTCTATAGATATGCTAGGTAGTATCTTCACTCTTAGGTCCTCCTTGCTCAAAGTTTACAGCCTGTTTCTGGAATCTCTACTCTCAGTCACTGGTCTCCTTTCACCTTTCATTATATTCATAACTTTGCACTTGCTGCGGTTGAATTCCAGCAGCCATTTTTCTTTATTACTCTATAGTATATTCAAGTCCTCTTTCAAGCTTTCGGTGTAATTTGAGTGTATTGTCTTAGTTTAACAACATCTGTTAACAAAGAATTATAAGGTTTTATCTCTTCTGGAATGATATTTATGTATGTGAGAAGCATTACTAGTCCCGACAGTAGTCCCTCTGGGATCTCAGTTGTCAATTCTTACTATCATAATACCTCTTCCCTGACCATTACTCTGTTCTCCCTCTTACATATTCTCCAAGACACTGTACGCGCCTTCCCCGTTATCGTTGCCCGCTCTTCTAGTTTGTGAATCAGTCTTTTTTGTGGTACGGTAACGAATATCTTCTTATAGTCCAGAAATATAGAATCCACCCACCCTTTTCTTTCGCGCGCATGTGTGTGTGTGTGTGTGTGTGTGTGTGTGTGTGTGTGTGTGTGTGTGTGTGTGTGTGTGTGTGTGTGTGTGTGTGTGTGTGTGTGTGTGCGCGCACGCGCGCGCGCGCGGGTGTAAGTCCTCCCAACATAACTAACACAACACTCAACACCGCTAAGTGCTCAGCCTCGTGGAGGTGGATATTTGTGGCGAGTAAAGTGGGAGATGATAATGTAAGAGAAGGTGTGAGTGTCACCTGATGATTTACCTGTGATGTCTCCTGAGTGGCCAGGTGGAACTAACACACCTCTTCTTATTTATTCTCTCTCTCTCTCTCTCTCTCTCTCTCTGTATACAAAGATCGGCTAGAAATCTTATTTCGTCTCAGTTACTACGTCTTATCTCTATTTGTTCTTTCACTCCTCTGTTATTGGTGAATTCTTTCCCTCTGTTTTACTCGTCTTCTCTTTATGTTTAACTTATTTTGCATGTTCATCCTCTTCCTCTCGTTTTACCTTTATATTCTCTTTTCAACCTTTCTTTGCACCTTTGCTAAGGTAACGGCCTAATATAACCCACAGACTAACGCTCCAGCATCTGAATTAATATACTCATTACCACTTATTCAGACATCAGAAATCTTGTAACTGGAGGACAAGAAGAACTCAGGTACGGAACCGTCAGTAGGGGAAAAAGCAGGACTCAGTACAGAACCAAAAGTAATGGGCAAGGAGGACTCTGTAGAATACCACCAGAGGGGAACAAGATACACAACAACAAGACTTCGGTACTAAAGCACCAGTGGAGGAGCAAATGAATCGATTGTTCCTACCTCACCGAGTGTCAGGGTCCTCCTGTTGCGTGGGTGGCCAAGAAAACTGAGTTGTCAAGCCTCATGGAGCAGCTGTCGAGCTGTGTAAGGAACACGCGCTTCCCAGCACACCTTCCTCACGGCTGCAGAAGGGTCCATCTAGTATACAGTTTACGTCCCTCATCAAGATGCAACATAAACTCACTCACTCCTTTTGAAGATGATTTGTTGTATCGTTTCTGATTTTTTTGGCTGCTCGCAGAATTTCGTTCGGCGCATAATGCTCACCGTAAAATTCAGCCACTCGTGACTATGATGGTGTGGCCTCGCCTGAATGGCACGCAAAAGCGGTTTAGAAATAAGCCTTGTTGAGCAGCGCATGTTTATGAGGCATTTTCCCTCAGAGACGGGAGGGAGATATACTGGTGATAGGGAAGGTGCGGGAGGAGGATTTATTTTAGAGGTGATCCCTGCAAACACCAGGGTAGAGGGGGGAGTGGGGGCACCACTCTCAAGTTGAGACAGCGGCTCTTACAGTGTCTTGGAAGGGCAGTGTTATTAGAAGGTCTTGGAAGAGCAGTGTTATTAGAAGATCTTGGAAGAGCAGTGTTATTAGATCTTGGAAGAGCAGTGTTATTAGAAGATCTTGGAAGAGCAGTGTTATTAGATCTTGGAAGAGCAGTGTTATTAGAAAGTCTTGGAATAGTAGTGTTCTTAGAGGATTTCGGAAGTAGCAGTGTTCTTGAAAGGTCTTGGAAAAGCAGTGTTGTTAGAGGGTCTTGAAAGAAATCAATATTCTTAAGGTCATAGAACAGAAGAAATATCAGTAGACATTAGAAAATAAGTGTTATTTGAACGCCTTACATTAGTGTTCCTGGTGTGTAAGTACAGGATCATCCACCTGCACAGCAGGTGTCCCGCACCTGTATAAAACTTATTAATACAGCATCCTTTGACGTCTTAGTTCCTTGTTGCTTGGGAAGGACTCTTGATCCGAGAAGTTAAAGCCGCCCTTCCCTTCCACGGATCAAACCTGACTGTCTTCCATTCCCAAGGCATTGTATGGTCCTCGTGGGCCTAGCGTTTCCAAATGAATTTAATAATAAAATTTGAATGGACAAGGTTTCGTTACTGATAAAGTCCTATTCTTCATAAATGTGTCTATCCACGTCACAGTTAGTCTTTCATGTCTTTTTCCAGGTCAGTGTTTGCACAGCCAGAACATTAACAGCTGTTGTTGCTCGACAAGCGAGGTCGATCAAGTTTCGTGTGACTCGTGATTTCCGAACGGATGATAATTTTCACCCTCTCATGGGCTGAATATTTCACCTGACCACACCGGCACCGGGAATGCCTGGCCTTAGGCCAGGCTGCGGGGTTAGGAAAACTCTCACAACCGGTCACAGGTACACAGGTTTACCTCTTCAAATGACCTCATCGTAGAGAAGTAAAGTAGCAGCTGTTCTGTCCCATCTGTGTCGTTCTCGGCTCGCTTCTTACCTTCCCCAACCTATATATCTTCCAGTATTTCGTTCTTACTTTCTTCCATACAACCCTTCGTTCTTACTTTTTCTTTCCATGCATTGTTTTGACCTTTGTGCTTCTTTACCACGTGATTTATTTCACCTTTTATTTTTTTCTCTGTATGCACTTTCCTTGCGCATAGAAAGGAAAAAAGTCTGCACGTTTCTTCAGTTATGTTTTTCAAAGAATCCTCAATTCTCTTTTAGTTCTTGATTTATCGTGTTCTGGGTTATTGCATTCTTTATTGTTATATTTATATAATCTTTAATTTCCGTTTTAGGTTTTATTAATTTTCGATATTGACTGGTTATGTCTTAATTTTTATTTTTTTTATTAATTATTTATTTATGTATTGTCTAACTCTAACCTTGTTGGTAGGCGGGTTAGCTAGTTTACTACTCCGCTTATAAACCGCCAATCATGAATACTTTAATTCAAACAACGGGGGTTAAGGTAAACTCTGCATGTATACACTGAATAATACATAATTCCTCTTAATGTATTAAACTGCGTGACTTAAGAAATCGTAATGACACGATTGCAAATAAACCATACCCCCGGCCGGGATTGAACCCGCGGTCATAGAGTCTCAAAACTCCAGCCCGTCGCGTTAGCCACTAGACCAGCTAGCCACAATAAGATTCATCCAACTAGGTATATTTCTACGCTAGCTGGAGATTCGTCTGTAAAAACTTGCATTTGTGGTCACAGAGGTGCCTGTGCTAACTTTCCTATGGTGTAGAAATATACCTAGTTGGATGAATCTTATTGTGGCTGGCTGGTCTAGTGGCTAACGCGACGGGCTGGAGTTTTGAGACTCTATGACCGCGGGTTCAATCCCGGCCGGGGGTATGGTTTATTAAACTGCGTCTCGCTCAGATGAATAAGACACATGAACAACACTTGGGTATCTTTATTGTGGAGATGTTAATCAAACCAGTGGCTTTATCAGTCCAATACAGAAAATAATGCTGGAGACGGTGGAAGACGTGAAGTAGTTTGAGGAGATCAGTCCCTCAGCCTTGAAAGGTGTTCACTCCATAAGTCACTTTGGCCTCTGAAACTTCAGCGCTACAACCTTTGCTGTTAAATAAAAATGATCTTTTTATTTATCATAATTACCTCGGTGTTTGTTTGGAGCGATGTTTTTTTTCAGTTTGTTCCTTTATTGTTTCCACCGAAAATCATAATAGATCAAATGTTACTTTTTCTACAGTATATATAACAAAAAGCCTCTTTAAGACAGTGTTACATCATTTTTTTAACATGGGATACCAACAACACAGTCTTCAAAGCTGCCAGTTACTTAAAATATTTTAAGATCAAAGATATCTTCCTGGTCGCAGCTTTTCAACAGTGTAAACAGTTTCTAGCGTCCTTGTGGACTCACCGCTCCCCCTCCTCCTCCCCCCCAAAAAAAAATTCTTGGTCGCTCTATGTTTTTAGATTTTTATTATCTTCGTCTTGCAGATAATTGTAATCTTATTTTAGCAACATTACAGAATTGCATGAGTTGATTCTTCATGTGACTTTTATAAATTTTTTAAACGTGTTTACCTATTAGTGATATATTACTGGCTACAAGAATAGAGACTGTCAGACTATGCTCGTGGTTTCCCGTCTTACTATCTTAGCCTTGGTTCTGTTCCAGCCTTCAACAGCGATAATTTTAATTTTCAAAATATCTAATAATTATTTTGTTGTACTATACGAGTATTTACGTACTTTTAAAATGTCTTGTTCTCACTTTCCCACCGATATTGGTTCACCTTGCTGTGGTGGCCAGGTTTGAGCGGCTTAGCCTGACTTACAACCCAGCAACCCTCCATCCCTTCCTCCATACTTTGGCTTAAATATCGGGGATGTTTACCCCATGCATCTGAATTTGCTCACACTCCTGGCTGATGATGTGGAACGATTTCTGGATGAATATATACAGAGGGTTTCGGGGGTCAACGCCCCCGCGGCCCGGTCTGTGACCAGACCTCGCTGTAGATTACAAATTATGAACAAATTGATTTTGAGTAGTTTTCGTTGCGTTATGATTATGAATTATGTATTATGTGAGTGAACTGGTCACCACAGTAGCAAGTGGGTATTGATATTAAAATTTGATAATGTTTGTAACGGAATATATTCCAAGCACTCAGTAACCAAATGGTTCTAACCCTCTGTAAGCAAAATAACACATCTCGTTCCCTCTAATTCAAATAACAACGAATCTTTCGTGTACATATTGTATGTACATAGCTAACATACCTTGTCTCTATATGTATTCTGGGTCTTTACTGTGTGTGAGTGATGGTGGTACTGTTGGTGCTCGTGGTGATGGTAGTGTTGTATCCTAGTGGTATATTCAGGGGGGATATATATATATATATATATATATATATATATATATATATATATATATATATATATATATATATATATATATATATATATATGTGTGTGTGTGTGTGCAAGGAATTCGCAAGAGCAGGCGAAATATACACAAACACTGATCTCTGGCTGAAGGAGACTCGAACCTACGAACCTTGGAACAAGGTACGCAGTGCTTTACCAATCTACCCACACTGGACCAATACCTTGGAGTCCAGCTTGCGCTAGACTTTGATCCAAGGCAGCCAGCTTTCAGGGAGAAGGCTTACAGCTTTTCATCTCATCCTCTCATCCAGCGCAAGCTGGACTCCAAGGTATTGGTCCAGTGTGGGTAGATTGGTAAAGCACTGCGTACCTTGTTCCAAGGTTCGTAGGTTCGAGTCTCCTTCAGCCAGAGATCAGTGTTTGTGTATATTTCGCCTGCTCTTGCGAATTCCTTGCATTGTTAATACCTCTAGTAAGGCTGGTGCATACAGGGGATGAGATGAAAAGCTGTAAGCCTTCTCCCTGAAAGCTGGCTGCCTTGGATCAAAGTCTAGCGCAAGCTGGACTCCAAGGTATTGGTCCAGTGTGGGTAGATTGGTAAAGCACTGCGTTCCTTGTTCCAAGGTTCGTAGGTTCGAGTCTCCTTCAGCCAGAGATCAGTGTTATATATATATATATATATATATATATATATATATATATATATATATATATATATATATATATATAATGTCGTGCCGAATAGGCAGAACTTGCCATCTTGGCTTAAATAGCAAGGCTCATCTTGCCATATAAAACAAGTGAAAATTTGTGTATGCAATAATTTCGCCAAAATCATTCTGAACCTAACGAAAAAAATATATTTCACTGTGTTTGTTTAGTATTAAATTATTGTAAACAAATCTAAAATATATTTAGTTGGGTTAGGCTAAAATAAATTGCGCTTGTTATAATAAGGTTAGGTAAGTTTTCTAAGTTCCTTTTGGTGCAAAATTATAAATTTTTATATCAACATTAATTAAAAAAATATATCTTTAAACGTATAAGAGAAAATTTTAGAAAGGACTTAATTTTAAATGAGTTCTTGCTAATTGACCAGTTTTACATATTCGGCACGACATATATATATATATATATATATATATATATATATATATATATATATATATATATATATATATATATATATATATATATATATATATATAATATATATAATGAAGGTGTTGGGTTGGATGTAATAAGCAGTAGCATGAGCCAGGCAGGACCATCATGCAACTAAGATAACGTCAGTTCCTGTGATTTTTCCAGTACCCCACGGCGTCACCTGCCTTATGATGGACAAGTGTAGCTGGAGTGGGTTCGAACGCGGGGTGAAACTGGTTATTACATTTGTCTTCAGCCACGTAGGTCTGTGCGCCTTCGTGGCCGGGTACTCAGTGGCCGGCGCCTTCCTCTTCAGGGAGCTGGAACAGAAGTATGTGGAGGCCCACTATGAACCCCTGCAACACCGCACAGCTTACTTGCAAGACTTCTTCAACATCACCGGTGAGTGACACACACACCTAGTAGCGACTAGTGAAGAGGCCAGGAGCTATGACTCGACCCCTGCAACCACAATTAGGTGAGTACAGATGTAGTGTAATGAGATCCTTTATTGACAGTTTTGTCAATAAACAATCTTTCCAGTGTCGAAATTTTATACCATTTCTCTACATCTCGTGCATATCTTTAGCTTGAGGCACAAGTATGATACATTTAGATCCCAGGGAATTTAGAGCAATTGACGAGGATGGGGGAGTTAGAGATAATTCATCTCTGTAGGTTATGTGCTTTTAAATTATTATATTCATGTAATGTTTGTAGAATTACTGACAATATGTTTGGTAAAAGAACACGTGTGTAACTTAACATTTTATTGTGGCAAAGTTTCGCTCTCCAGGAGCTTTGTCAAGCCGTAACAGCTTGACAAAGCTCCTGGAGAGCGAAACGTTTACACAGTAAAAGGTCGCATTAGTTGCACATGTGTCCTTTTGCCTAAAATATTATATTCATAGGGAAGCGCTAAACCTATAGGGGTCTTACAACTCCTGAGAAACTGGAGATAATCAAGTTTCATCTAATTTAGGGAAAGCCTCTTTGTATCAAAAGCTATTCACCAGCATCAAGGCACCTTCCCTTCAAGGTTTATCACTCCGCAGAGCGGGCGGGGCAGGAACTAAGCTCCCAAGACTGGAGGGAGATCTTCAATTCCTCGCGGTGGAGGGAGGAGGTCATGGACCGCCTGGCGGAGTTCGAAGCTCAGCTGGTGACGGCGGTGAGTAACCAGCTGTACGACCAGGGCCCCGACAAGCAGCGCGAGAAGTGGAACGTTATCGGTTCCCTCTTTTACTGCGTCACCGTCATCACTACCATAGGTGAGCAGTGTGTGTCAGTCATCACTACCACAGTTGAGTAGTGTCTGTTTCCTGGTTACGTTTTATTACTTTGTGTGGCCTGAGCTGCTAGTTTATTGCTCGCCCGCAGCTCATCCTGTGAACGGCTAGATTATTGCGCACCCGCACATCATTGTGTGAGCGGTAGCGCAGGATCACAGAGGTCACAGTGAGTCTTTCTTTGACCTTCATTGGGTACAGTAATACATTCAAGTAATTTCACGTATCGCAACCTCATTTCATGGTTAATCATTTATCCAACTCAATTTGTGGATACCTTTTCAAATATCTTATTACTACAGCAAATAATAGACTTGCTCTAGATTACACTCTTACATCCGCTCTCTGATACAGTGGGAACCAAAATTTCTAGGTGACAGTATCCTGAGACTTTTATCATAGATTAATTTATCCTCCAAGAGTTACAAGTATAAACTGTGAACCGTAAATCAGTTTACGTAGACAGAAAAGAAGGTCAATCAACAAATGTGAATAAAAGCATATTTAAGCTGGCATTATATTGTCTAAAATAGTTTCCCCACTTAAACCAAAATATGTTTTGGACACGCAAGCCAAAACATAGAAATTTACGAAAGAAATGTAGTAGTTATGAATAAGGTTAGCCTGATTTAATTTATGCATTGTATGTATATGAATGCAAATAAGCTAATACAGTATATGCACACATAACCCATCACTTAGGAGAGGTAATGGCTACGTTTTGGTCCGACTTGGACCGTTGACCATTGTGAGATGGACACGTGTGACTAGTCATTGATCCAGATCGAACCGAAACGTCGTCATAAGTTGTGTATTGAACCACAGTAAGGTTATAAGATGACATTAAAGAATTTATAAGGAAGACTTCTAAGTGCCGATTGCATCAACAAATCCCCAGTGCTAACACGTACTCTGGGATGCTACCTCCTCCATCTCCTTCACCTGTATACTTCACCTTCACTTCCTCCTTCACCTGTATACTTCACCTCCACCTCCTCCTTCACCTGTATACTTCACCTTCACCACCTCCTTCACCTGTATACTTCACCTTCACCTCCTCCTTCACCTGTATACTTCACCTCCACCTCCTCCATCTGTATACTTCACCTTCACACTTCACCTTCACCTCCTCCTTCACCTATATACTTCACCTTCACCTCCTCCTTCACCTATATACTTCACCTTCACCTCCTCCTTCACCTGTATACTTCACCTTCACCTCCACCTCCTCCTTCACCTGTATACTTCACCTTCACCTACACTTCCTCCTTCACCTGTATACTTCACCTTCACCTCCCCAGCTTCTTCACCTGCATACTTCACCTTCACCTCCCCAGCTTCTTCACCTGCATACTTCACCTTCACCTCCCCAGCTCCTTCACCTGTATACTTCACCTTCACCTCCCCAGCTTCTTCACCTGTATACTTCACCTTCACCTCCCCAGCTTCTTCACCTGTATACTTCACCTTCACCTCCCCAGCTTCTTCACCTGTATACTTCACCTTCACCTCCCCAGCTCCTTCACCTGTATACTTCACCTTCACCTACACTTCCTCCTTCACCTGTATACTTCACCTTCACCTCCCCAGCTCCTTCACCTGTATACTTCACCTTCACCTCCCCAGCTTCTTCACCTGCATACTTCACCTTCACCTCCCCAGCTTCTTCACCTGTATACTTCACCTTCACCTCCCCAGCTCCTCCTTCACCTGTATACTTCACCTTCACCTCCCAGCTTCTTCACCTGTATACTTCACCTTCACCTCCCCAGCTCCTCCTTCACCTGTATACTTCACCTTCACCTCCCCAGCTTCTCCTTTACCTGTATACTTCACCTTCATCTCCCCAGCTCCTTCACTTGTATACTTCACCTTCACCTCCCCAGCTTCTACTTCGCCTTCACCTCCCCAGCTCCTCCTTCACCTGTATACTTCACCTTCACCTCCCCAGCTCCTCCTTCACCTGTATATTTCACCTTCACCTCCCCAGCTCCTCCTTCACCTGTATATTTCACCTTCACCTCCCCAGCTCCTCCTTCACTTCCCCAGCTCCTCCTTCACCTCCCCAGGTCCTCCTTCACCTCCCCAGGTCCTCCTTCACCTCCCCAGCTCTTCCTTCACCTCCCCAGTTCCTCCCTCACCTCCCCAGCTCCTTTACCTCCCCAGCTCCTTCACCTGTATACTTCAAACTCACCTTCTCCAGCTCCTCCTTCATCTGTTTAGATGAAGTATAGATTAACTCTAAAAGTGGCAGAGACAACAAAACGAGACCTTTCTTAGTACGACCTTTCGCCTTCGTGAAGCTTGATCAGGTACAGGTGAAACGTCGTATTATTTAAAATCTTTTTCGCTGTATGTGGCTTTTTCACTAATTTCCTTCACATTTACCGTCTTCTTCTCCCTTTTTTACATTTACTTTCTTCAGCTCTCTGTCCCGCCTGTTTACTCTCCCCCTGCCTCTCTTATATGTAAGTCTGCCACTGTGTGGCGGACCTACATTTTTGGGGCCCTGAAGCTTGAACTGTTATGAGGGCCCCTTCGCAACCATTTTCATACAGTGGACTCGAAATTTTTAAGAATGTGAACTAAAATCGTTTCTGGGGGCCCCTCTGGGATTAGGGACCCTGAAGCTTAAGCTTCATTAGTTTCCTAGCAGCTCCTCTTCCCTGCGTCATCCCTACCACTCCAGCACCCTGCCTCCCTGTTTACCTCAACCAGGGGTTACTGAGACCCAGTTATTTCCTTTTTATACCTCACCGAGAGGGTTGTGGAGGCCATGTTACCTCTTCTACCCTGTTGTTTATCTCAGTAGGGAGGACGTGAAGTACCAGACACCCCCTCACATTAAATATTATTATTATTATTATTATTATTATTATTATTATCGTCATCATCATTGTTATCATTATTCTCCATGGGGAAGTGGAGAACAATTCTCCCCCCGGATGCCATGTGTCGTAAGAGGCTACTAAAATGCCGGGAACAAGGGGGTAGTAACCCCTTCTTCTGTATACATTATTAAATTTAAAAAGAAAAGCTTTGGCTTTTCTTTTTTAGGTCATCCTGCCTTGGTGGGATATGGCCAGTTTGTTGGAACAAAATTATTATTATTATTATTATTGTTATTACTCTATTCAGGAGGAAACGCTACAGCGATACAGCAAATAGAGAGTTGTAAGTAAGTAAGATCAACACCAGTGATAGGATTGTAGCTCCACTTCGCTTGATCAGCTTCATCAAACTCCCCTTTCACCAGCATTAAGTCACCCTTCATTTCTTTTTCCCTTGAAGGATCGCAATGCAAGGTATACCCCTCAAGGAAGGTTCCTTGATGTTGGTGAGGGGCTCTTGATTTAGGGAATTGGATCTGTGCTCCAGTTCCCCGAATTAAGCCTGAATGCCTTCCACATCCCCCCCCCCAGGCGCTGTATAATCCTCCGGGTTTAGCGCTTCCCCCTTGATTATTATAATTATTATTATAATGCAAGGTATATTGGTATATGAATCTCTTTAAATTCTACGGAAGAGCCTAATCTTATTTCATTGCCTCACTCCCCTAACTCGATTTAATCTCGCAATTCAGAGGTTTATTGTGAGGTTTTCAGCATTGTGATTACAGTTTGCGTTGTATATCTTGAAATATATATACTATACAGTTTATTAGCGGCTCTATTTTATTATTATTATTATTATTATTATTATTATTATTATTATTATTATTATTATTATTATTAGTAGTAGTAGTAGTAGTAGTAGTATTAGTAGTAGTAGTAGAAATAGTAGTTGTGGAAAATTTTGAATATCCCAAATTCAGCATGTGTAAATTTGAATATAATAACTGTGTATTAAAATGGTATGTGAAAGAGGGTGTGCAGCCGCCGCAGAGTGATACAGGGAAGTTAGTTTAATATCTTTATTATGCACCCCATACCCATCCTGTGGGCGATAGTCAAAAGATTACAAAGGTACATAATGGGTCCAGGGACTGGATACAGGGAAGAGATGCCATTTGTATTTTGCGAGCACTGGTTGTCATGGAAAATTCAGCTAATAATCCGGCGTCTTCGAGGCCAAATTTGCGTGTTTCAGCCTGAACTTGTAATAGGAATCTGTATTAATGTCCCCTGCTGAAGAATCGGGACAGGAAATTTGCGGAACCTCAAGAATTACGTGTGGATGGCGTAGGATAAAAAATACGCCACCAGTCACACAGGGAAGTGCTCCATTAGTCCTTTCATTTAGATCTTTAGCTGGTCAGTGTAGGGTCTGTGTCAGGAAGGTGTTCTGGTTTTATCCATCTACAGTAATTAAATGGTAAGTGGTAATACAAATTTCTTTTATAATAACACCATTATAATTTATGTAAAATAATAATATTCCGTGTACCCAGCAAGCCTAATCATATACAGTCCACATTATTTTATAATTTACCATTACTAGTATTAATGTTTAATATTGTAATTATTAATTTA
>NC_091327.1:20866806-20871806 GCF_038502225.1 Cherax quadricarinatus | reverse complement strand
CGTGAGAGGAGGAACATGTGAGGACAGGAGGCAGAGAGAGGCAGGAGTATGTAAAGGTAGATTATTATAATCATGGGATAGCACTAAACCCGTAGGGATTATACAGCACCTGTCTGTGGGGGTGGAAGGTATTCAGGGTCAATTCAGGGAACTGGAGCACAGATCCAATTTCCCTAGATCAAGAGCCCCTCACCAGTGTCAAGGAACCTCTCTTGAGGGGTGTGTAAGGGTAGAGGTTAGTGAGCATAGGGAAATGAAAAATCTACGAAGTTAATGCAATAGGCTAGTGTGTTAGAAAGTCAGTCGTAAGTGTGATAATTTTCCAAAATTCCATAGCAAGTCCTCTTATAGGATTACTGGGATGACAGCTGTTTCTCACTCTACTGGAGGATTAAAACCTTTGGTATACTATAATTATATTTATGGGTAATTGCTAAAACCACAGAGGTCATAAAGCACATGGGGATGGGAGGCATTCATGTTTTATCCAAGGAAAGGGTGTCTAATTCCTTGGATCAAAAACTCCTCACAATTAAGGATTATTATTATTATTACAATCAAGGGGGAAGCGCTAAACCCGGAGGATTATACAGCGCCTGGGGGGGGGGGGATGTGGAAGGCATTCAGGCTTAATTTGGGGAACTGGAGCACAGATCCAATTCCCTAAATCAAGAGCCCCTCACCAACATCAAGGAACCTTCCTTGAGGGGTCACAATTAAGGAACCTTCCTTGAGGAGTTCCCAAGGAAAGACACAACACAGTAATGGCCAACAAGGCTAAAGGATAAAAACACAAGTAACCAACATAGTATTTGTGGGATGCATTCAACCCATAATCAAACAGCTTTTGGGGAATGGGAGGTAAACAGGTTAGATCTAACAAAAAAAAAAAAAAAAAAAGGTTCCAGTTCCCTGGATCAAAAGCCCTTCACCAGCACCAAGAACTTCAAAGGGACAAATAACCATCAGAGGACCTGGAAGCAGCAAAAGATCCACTTCCTACCTGATCCTTACCCAAGATCCTTCTCTACCAAAAACTGCTGTCAAGCAAACAATCACCCTACTCCTTTAATGCTCCAGAATTTGCAATTCATGAAGCCGTGTTCCTTCATACCTCCAAGAACCTCCAGTTTTACTATCTGCTAACCAAATAATCGTGTCAACCACTGAAGTTCCAGGGGTAGGTTGAACATGCAGGTGAGCCGATATTATGTAGAATACTTATCTCCATGCATGGCAATTGCATGCCGGTGATGCTTAGTTTCTCCATGGCTGCCCCAGCAAGGCAGGCAAGTCTTGGTGAAAGTAGCCCAAGGAATCAATGGAAACCACAGTCTCCAACCACTAAAGTTTTTCCCCCTCATGGGACATTTTATTTTTATTTTATTTTATTATCACACTGGCCGATTCCCACCAAGGCAGGGTGGCCCGAAAAAGAAAAACTTTCACCATCATTCACTCCATCACTGTCTTGCCAGAAGGGTGCTTTACACTACAGTTTTTAAACTGCAACATTAACACCCCTCCTTCAGAGTGCAGGCACTGTACTTCCCATCTCCAGGACTCAAGTCCGGCCTGCCGGTTTCCCTGAACCCCTTCATAAATGTTACTTTGCTCACACTCCAACAGCATGTCAAGTATTAAAAACCATTTGTCTCCATTCACTCCTATCAAACACGCTCACGCATGCCTGCTGGAAGTCCAAGCCCCTCGCACACAAAACCTCCTTTACCCCCTCTCTCCAACCTTTCCTAGGCCGACCCCTACCCCGCCTTCCTTCCACTACAGACTGATACACTCTTGAATTCATTCTGTTTCGCTCCATTCTCTCTACATGTCCGAACCACCTCAACAACCCTTCCTCAGCCCTCTGGACAACAGTTTTGGTAATCCCGCACCTCCTCCTAACTTCCAAACTACGAATTCTCTGCATTATATTCACACCACACATTGCCCTCAGACATGACATCTCCACTGCCTCCAGCCTTCTCCTCGCTGCAACATTCATCACCCATGCTTCACACCCATATAAGAGCGTTGGTAAAACTATACTCTCATACATTCCCCTCTTTGCCTCCAAGGACAAAGTTCTTTGTCTCCACAGACTCCTAAGTGCACCACTCACTCTTTTCCCCTCATCAATTCTATGATTCACCTCATCTTTCATAGACCCATCCGCTGACACGTCCACTCCCAAATATCTGAATACATTCACCTCCTCCATACTCTCTCCCTCCAATCTGATATTCAATCTTTCATCACCTAATCTTTTTGTTATCCTCATAACCTTACTCTTTCCTGTATTCACCTTTAATTTTCTTCTTTTGCACACCCTTCCACATTCATCCACCAATCTCTGCAACTTCTCTTCAGAATCTCCCAAGAGCACAGTGTCATCAGCAAAGATCAGCTGTGACAACTCCCACTTTGTGTGTGATTCTTTATCTTTTAACTCCACGCCTCTTGCCAAGACCCTCGCATTTACTTCTCTTACAACCCCATCTATAAATATATTAAACAACCACGGTGACATCACACATCCTTGTCTAAGGCCTACTTTTACTGGGAAATAATTTCCCTCTTTCCTACATACTCTAACTTGAGCCTCACTATCCTCGTAAAAACTCTTCACTACTTTCAGTAACCTACCTCCTACACCATACACTTGCAACATCTGCCACATTGCCCCCCTATCCACCCTGTCATATGCCTTTTCCAAATCCATAAATGCCACAAAGACCTCTTTAGCCTTATCTAAATACTGTTCACTTATATGTTTCACTGTAAACACCTGGTCCACACACCCCCTACCTTTCCTAAAGCCTCCTTGTTCATCTGCTATCCTATTCTCCGTCTTACTCTTAATTCTTTCAATAATAACTCTACCATACACTTTACCAGGTATACTCCGCAGACTTATCCCCCTATAATTTTTGCACTCTTTTATCCCCTTTGCCTTTATACAAAGGAACTATGCATGCTCTCTGCCAATCCCTAGGTACCTTACCCTCTTCCATACATTTATTAAATAATTGCACCAACCACTCCAAAACTATATCCCCACCTGCTTTTAACATTTCTATCTTTATCCCATCAATCCCGGCTGCCTTACCCCCTTTCATTTTACCTACTGCCTCACGAACTTCCCCCACACTCACAACTGGCTCTTCCTCACTCCTACAATATGTTATTCCTCCTTGTCCTATACACGAAATCACAGCTTCCCTATCTTCATCAACATTTAACAATTCCTCAAAATATTCCCTCCATCTTCCCAATACCTCTAACTCTCCATTTAATAACTCTCCTCTCCTATTTTTAACTGACAAATCCATTTGTTCTCTAGGCTTTCTTAACTTGTTAATCTCACTCCAAAACTTTTTCTTATTTTCAACAAAATTTGTTGATAACATCTCACCCACTCTCTCATTTGCTCTCTTTTTACAATGCTTCACCACTCTCTTAACCTCTCTCTTTTTCTCCATATACTCTTCCCTCCTTGCATCACTTCTACTTTGTAAAAACTTTTCATATGCTAACTTTTTCTCCCTTACTACTCTCTTTACATCATCATTCCACTCATGGGACATGTACAATATAAAAAGAATAACAATTTCAATTCTAGAATTAATGTTACTGGGCCTCTATAACATACATTAACACACTAGAATGCTTTTGATAATTCATTAACTGCATTACATGTGCTGCAAATACATAATCTGCAAAATAAAGTTATTGGCATAGAAGCTAACATACATTTATATAGGATATTAGTAAAACACTGATGAAGCCTTCAAGGTATTCTTTAATACCATGAGCCGTGCAGCTAAACTAACACAGGTACACTGGTAAATTGAGGCACAAATCAGTAACATCTTCATGTGAAGGTGTAGACAAAAATATAAAAAATAAAAATCATCCACTGGTTATACTGTATTTTGTTATTGAACGAAAATATTCATTTTAAATAACTTGAGAACATGTCCAGTGGTTGCAAATATTTGAATGATGAGCTAAACATTTTAATGAATGTGCCCATGTTCATTACATAATTTGCCTCCATATGGTACCTGAGCACTGGGAATTACCAATTTGTCCTCTTCAATGTTTTTGCCACTGGGAGGCACACAATACAGGAGACCTTAGAAGGGAAAACAGTATTTTAAACTTTATGCATACTACAATGAAAATTGGTCTAGTGTCCATGTTGGTACTGTTTATCCTCCAAGATGGTCTTAAAAGTGGAATATCCTTAACACAAAGCATGTTCAAAAGAAAATTAACAATTGAAAAGAAATATACAATGTGGGATGTAGTAATACACTATATACAATCATAATAATAATACTTGGTAAACAATTATACTCAACCATGAGTATAAAAAAGAAAGCAACTCATTGGGTGGCTATGCAATAAAGTCACTAAAGCTGTTTCCACCGACTGACAACAATTGACATTAGTTTTTACTGCTTTTGTTTAGTGTTGACTTTCGTAGGCTTTAAACAAACATATTCGTTTTCTTTGTTGATCATTGTGGTTTGTTCAACAGCATGAATGTCCCAATTTACTTACGGCATGGACCAGGGTTGCACTGAGTTAATCATTAATTTTCAAGCTCACCCTGAGTTATGGTATACTAATTTCAACATGCACCAAAAATAGCGGAAAACTCCGGCCATGTTAAAATTAAGAATTATGAACGCAGAACCTAGATTTTCACATCAGAGTAGATTAAATTCCAATCTATATTAGCACTCTCTCTTGGTGAACATATGCATATCAAATCTACCAAGTAACTTGTATTCAAGGTTTAAATTTGAAATGACTAGGCATCTTAAAACCTTTACATATAGTATATTCAAAATTGTATCGAGTGCTTCACAGATGTCTGATACAATTCTAGATACATTATATCAATCTTTTAAATTTAATGAAGATATATCACATCAAATTATGAATCTTGTGGTTTACAACTAATGTAAGGAACTGCAAGGCAGTGA
>NC_091327.1:20834306-20861806 GCF_038502225.1 Cherax quadricarinatus | reverse complement strand
ACTGCAAATTCTTGATCAAATTTGAAGTGACAACACATTTTATCAGATCTACCTATATATAATATTTGGCCTGGCATACTGTTAACAAATACTGATACTGGAGTGTAATCTCCAGCTCTAAATAAAAAGGTGAAGTACCTGGTAGCTCTTGTCGAGTTTACAAAATTGGAGTTTCACATATATCAAACTAGCTGCTGAAAACATTTAGTATGCATTGGTTTTGAAACAAAAGACCCTAACAGGTATCATAATTCTAATATAAGCAAAGATTATCCACCAGTTACAAAATGCTTTTCTGCTTTATAAACACAGCAGATAAATTCTAACACTTGTACATCAGTCATCTGCTTATTTCAAATCTAAGCTGTAGTTCAGCTGTTTTAATAGCAAATTTTGCCATAAATAGCACTCGTATATTACTAGGATATTTAGCTTCATTAGAAGCTAATAAAATCCCAATATAAATATTTTATATATTGATTATTCTCCTTTCACAATCAATATTTCAAGGGGACACAAGCTCACACGCCAGCACGAGTCTGAAGCCTGAATGCACCCTAGCATTTACATTTCCAGTATGACAGTAGCACACATTACTTCTGTGAAGGAGACTCCTTGGGTGGCAAGCTTGTAGCTAGGCTGAGGAGGATGTCCACACTTTCTTCTTCCGTCAACTCCCCTGGCTGCAAGTTAATGTTACATCAGTTTCCCAAAAATCTTACTACCTACAACTTTCCTTTAAATTTCAAGCTCTTCCATTATATTTTTCTTCCACTATAGTCCATGATTTATGCTTCAAGTGCTTTGCTCCATAATGAAGATTACCGTAAGCAAATACTTTGATTGCTCTATAACACAAATCACTGTGTGTGGTAGAGTGCACATTGTAATTAACACCAGAGAAACCTAGACCAAGGTACACTTACTACTATAAAAAACAAGGACCCCAAAAATAAAGGCAAACATTTTTGGCATTAATGAAAATTAAGGTAATTACTTAAAAAGGTTATAGCAAAATTATCCAATAATCATGTTTGACCTTTAGAATGTGATTTCATCACCTCCTACCTTGGAAGGAGGCTGTTTGGTGGCACACTTCAAGCACATGTAATCCTCATCTTCATGAACGTCGCCTGCCTTAAGTCCAACACAAATGTAGTGGAACCAGCCCTCACACCCATCACACTGAACCCAATCAACATTCTGTCCAGCTGGATGATGGCATTTGCTTGCAGCACATGCCTCATCAATGTCATCATCATCATCATCATCCTCACTCTGCATACTGTTTGATGAGGCAGAATGCATCTTTTTCTTTTTTCCAAGACCCATGTTCTTCTTCCTGGGGCCATCTTTATTTGGGCCTCCTTCCCTTTTTTTCTTTTCCCCACATTTGGCAAGGTTAAGTTTCTTCTTTACCACTCCTTTTGCTGTCCTTCCTTCAATAGGAGTAGAACATAGTTTTGTCATTTTTGTTTTCTTCAAAGGAGATTTTTGTGGAGACTTAGGCTGAATATCGTCTAGTCCTTCACCTTGAGATTTTCGCTTCTTAGCCGCTGTCTTTTTGGCTTTGCTTTCTTCACTGCTATTACTGGAAGAGTTCAAAGACAAAAGTGTATCTTCCAACATAGCAGGAGGATTGTTGGCAGCCTGCAAAACTCTCCATAAATGGGTTGTTTCATCAAGACTAACTTCTAATAGCTCCCCTTCAACTAAAAGGTCTTGTACTTGTGACATAGTGCTTGTTGAAAGGGATATCAAAGGCGCATCATCGTCTTCTATTAGGGCAGCGACAAGACGGCTCCATCGGGCTTTGTCAGCTTCGGTCTTCTTTTCCCTCATTTGTTTGTTACTTGAATAAGCATGCTCCCAACTTCCTTCTTCAGATTTTTTGTTACCCTCTCTATCTATATCTACCCTTGATTCACCCTCTGCCTTATTTTCTTTCTCTTTTTCTCCATCTTCACTTAACAATGAATCATCATTTGTTGATTCATCTACTTCCATTTTTTCCTGAAAAGAAAACTATATTAAATGGCATGATGCTATTATTAAGAATTTTTTTTAGAAAATGTTTTAAGACTCTTAAATGGTAAAACTTTGCAATACTAGCCAAAAATATTAGTCAAGTGTTATACTCCCACCTTCACTACTGCCACATAAACACTAATGTAGAAGAACTGTATATTTCCACATTTTCAGTCAAATGCCATCACATACCAATACCTAACTAAGAATATAACAAGTGTCAAACATTAGCACTGTATAAAGTTAAAAATTATACTATAATTTGGACCTCATCATCTCTGAATTGCTATACATTGCTAAAATGAGGTTTTAACTAAACAGCTCCATATTTTTTTATTTAACAAGTCGGCCGTCTCCCACCAAGGCAGGGTGACCCAAAAAGAAAGAAAATTCCCAAAAAAGAAAATACTTTCATCATCATTCAACACTTTCACCTCACTCACACATAATCACTGTTTTTGCAGAGGTGCTCAGAACACAACAGTTTAGAAGCATATACGTATAAAGATACACAACATATCCCTCCAAACTGCTAATATCCCGAAACCCCTCCTTTAGAGTGCAGGGGTTGTACTTCCCATTTCCAGGACTCAAGTCTGGCTATACAAAAATAACCGGTTTCCCTGAATCCCTTCACTAAATATTACCCTGCTCACACTCCAACAGATCGTCAGGTCCCAAATACCATTCGTTTCCACTCACTCCTATCGAAAACGCTCATGCACGCCTGCTGGAAGTCCAAGCCCCTTGCCCACAAAACCTAACTTACCCCTTCCTTCCAACCTTTTCGAGGACGACTCCTATCCCACCTTCCTTCCCTTACAGATTTAAATGCTCTCCATGTCATTCTACTTTGATCCATTCTCTCTAAATTACCAAACCACCTCAACAACCCCTCTTCAGCCCTCTGACTAATACTTTTAGTAACTCCACACCTTCTCCTAATTTCCACACTCCGAATTTTCTGTATAATATTTACAACACACATTGCCCTTAGACAGGACATCTCCACTGCCTCCAACCACCTCCCCACTGCTGCATTCACAACCCAAGCTTCACACCCATATAAGAGTGTTGGTACTACTATACTTTCATACATTCCCTTCTTTGCCTCCATAGGTAACGTTTTTTGTCTCCACATATACCTCAACGCACCACTCACCTTTTTTCCCTCATCAATTCTATGATTAACCTCATCCTTCATAAATCCATCCACCAACACGTCAAGTCCCAAGTATCTGAAAACATTCACTTCTTCCATACTCCTCCTCCCCAATTTGATATCCAATTTT
Source organism: Cherax quadricarinatus (assembly GCF_038502225.1). Taxonomy (NCBI): domain Eukaryota; kingdom Metazoa; phylum Arthropoda; class Malacostraca; order Decapoda; family Parastacidae; genus Cherax; species Cherax quadricarinatus. The sequence goes on along the minus strand of NC_091327.1, from coordinate 20,858,486 downwards.
TCTTTATCTACATCATTTGATACCCTCATCACCTTACTCTTTTCTATGTTCACTTTCAACTTTCTACCTTTACACACACTCAGATAATTCATCCACTAACCTTAGCAATTTTTCTTTAGAATCTCCCATAAGCACAGTATCATCAGCAAAAAGTAACTGTGTCACTTCCCATTTTGTATTTAATTCCCCATAATTTAATCCCACCCCTCTCCCGAACACCCTAGCATTTACTTCTTTTACAACCCCATCTATAAATATATTAAACAACCATGGTGACATTAAACATCCCTGTCTAAGACCTACTTTTACCGAGAAATAGTCTCCCTCTCCTCTACACATCCTAACCTGAGCCTCACTATCCTCATAAAAACTCTTTACAGCATTTAGTAACTTACCACCTATTCCATATACTTGCAACATCTGCCACATTGCTTCCCTATCCACTCTATCATATGCCTTTTCTAAATCCATAAATGCAATAAAAACTTCCCTACCTTTATCTAAATACTGTTCACATATATGCTTCAATGTAAACACTTGACCTACACATCCCCTACCCACTCTGAAAATTCCTTGCTCATCCGCAATCCTACATTCTGTCTTACCTCTAATTTTTTTCAATTATAACCCTACTGTACACTTTATATAAAGAGACTATATATGCTCTCCGCCAATCCATAGGTACCTTCCCCTCTTTCATACATTTATTAAACAAAAGTACCAACCACTCGAACACTATATTCCCCCCCTGCTTTTAACCCTTTCAGGGTTTTGGCCGTACTAGTATGGCTTACGCCCCATGGTTTTTGACGTACTAGTACGCCTAAATTCTAGCACCCTCAAATCTAGTGAGAGAAAGATGGTAGGCCTACATATGAAAGAATGGGTCTATATGGTCAGTGTGCACAGTATAAAAAAATCCTGCAGCACACAGTGAGTAATGAGAAAAAAAAAACTTTGACCTGGTCTCATTTTACAGAATGGAAGACATATTACAGAAATTGAGATGATTTTGACTGGTTTTACAATGAAAAGTACCTTGAAATTGAGTTCAAAGTAGCAGAAATGTTCGATTTTTACCAAAGTTCAAAAGTAAACAAATCATGCCAAGCGTCTAATACACGTCAACTGGTGAGTCTAATATTCTTTCACAAGTGTGCTGATATTATTTATACCATTTCTACACTAATGCAGTAGTCTGCATAACAGTAAATCTTCTATTTTTTGTAAGAATAAAAATTCAAATTGGAAAGCCTAAGAAATACAAGAGGGGCCTGGGGATGTGACTATCGAACAGAGAACTTGTTATTTTAGTGCCAGGAATATCTTTCTTGTTTATTCTGGACCCTATTTGGAAATTGGCATCTTTTGAAATTTATGTGAAATTGGCAAAATTGCTAAATTCTGACCACTTTATTGTATAGTTGAAATTGGTAAATGGGTGGTTTCTTGTACTCACTCGATACAAAAAATGAAGTTCTAGCAAAATAGTTATGATTTCTGTCGACTAGTACACTGGAATTGGCCGAAAATAGGGCTCAAAGTGGGCAAAATTGCCGATGTGTAATCATCATCGAGACCGCTAACTTCGCGAGAGCATAATTCCCTAAGTTTTCCATAAAATTTCATACTTTTGGTGTCATTATGATCAGGAAAAGATTCTCTATCTTTTCAAAAGAAAAAATATTTTTTTTTTTAAAATTTGGGGACCCTGAGAACAAGTCTCGGAGAGGGCCTGGAGACCTTGAAAGGGTTAACATTTCTGTCATGATCCCATCAGTTCCAGCTGCTTTACCCCCTTTCATTCTACGTAATGCCTCACCCACCTCCCCCACACTCACATCCTGTTCTTCTTCACAATAAAAGATGGTATACCTCCCTGGCCAGTGCATGAAATTACCGCTTCCCTTCCTTCGTCAACATTTAAAAGTTCCTCAAAATATTCTCGCCATCTACCCAAAACCTCCATCTCCCCATCTACTAACTCCCCTACTCTGCTTTTAACTGACAAATCCATTCGTTCACTAGGCTTCCTTAACTTGTTTAACTCACTCCAAAAATTTTTCTTATTTTCATTAAAATTTCTTGACAGTGCCTCTCCCACTCTATCATCTGCTCTCCTTTTGCACACTCTCTCACCACTCTCTTTACCTTTCTTTTACTCTCCATATACTCTTCTTATAACACTTCTGCTTTGTAAAAACCTCTCATAAGCTAACTTTTTCACTTTTATCACACCCTTTACTTCATCATTCCACCAATCACTCTTCTTTCCTCCTGCACCCACCCTCCTATAACCACGAACTTCTGCCCCACATTCTAATACTACATTTTTAAAACTATTCCAACCCTCTTCAACCCCCCCACTACTCATACTTGCACCAGCCCACCTTTCTGCCAATAGTTGCTTGTATCTCACCCGAACGTCCTCCTCCCTTAGTTTATGCACTTTCACCTCCCTCTTGCTTGTTGTTGCCACCTTCCTCTTTTCCCATCTACCCCTTACTCTAACTGAAGCTACAACTAAATAATGATCCGATATATCAGTTGCCCTCTATAAACGTGTACATCCCGGAGCCTACCCATCAACCTTTTATCCACCAATACATAATCTAACAAACTACACCTACCATCTGACTTACGACCTGCTCGACTTACGACCACTCGACTTATGACCGTGTTTTTTATGCCAAATTTTTGGGAAATAAACAACTATTTGTGTTGTACACAGTGTTTATCCTAAACCTTACAGTATAAAATACAGTACTAACAACATAAAAAGTAAAGTAAAACATGAAATACCAAAATAAAACAATAAAATGTTTTGTTGATATTCAGTAGTAAAGTTCGACTTACGATCATTTCGACTTACGACCGGTTTCTCGGAACCGAACTCGGTCGTAAGTCGGATGGTAGGTGTACTTTCATTACGTGCTATATCATACCTTGTATATTTATTTATCCTCTTCATAAAATATGTTACTTATTACCAAACCCCTTTCTACACACAGCTCAATTAAAGGCTCCCCATTTTCATTTACCCCTGGCACCCCAAATTTACCTACTACTCCCTGCACAACATTTTTGCCCACTTTAGCATTGAAATCCCCAACCACAATTACTCTCACACTTGGTTCAAAACTCCCCATGCATTCACTCAACATTTCCCAAAATACCTCTCTCTCCCCTCTACACTTCTCCCCTCTTTTCCCACTTTTCACATCCAACCTTCATTTTGCTCCACATAATCCTTGAATTAATACATTTATAATACCTCTTTTCCTGCCATAACTTATCCTTCAACATTATTGCTACTCCTTCTTTAGCTCTATTTGAAACCCCTGACCTAATCCCATTTATTCCTCTCCACTGAAACTCTCCCACCCCCTTCAGCTTTGTTTCACTTAAAGCCAAGACATTCAGCTTCTTCTCATTCATAACATCCACAATCATCTCTTTTTTATCATTTGCACAATAACCACGCACATTCAGACTTCCCACTTTGACAATTTTCTTCTTCTTAATCTTTTTAGTAATTATTACGGGAAAAGGGGTTACTAGCCCATTGTTCCTGGCATTTTAGTTGACTTTTACAACACGCATGGCTTACGGAGGAAAGATTCTTATTCCACTTCCCCATGGAACTATTAAGATAAAATCAAAGAAAACTCAGATGAGTGTGTATAAATAAACATGTACATGTATGTGTAGTGTGACCTAAGTGTAACTAGAAGTAGCAAGACCTACCTGTAATCTTGCATATTTATGAGACAGGCAAAAGACTCCAGCAATCCTACCAGCATGTAAAACAATTACAGGCTTTTGTTTCACACTCACTTGGTAGGACAGTAGTACCCTTCCTGGGTGGTTGCTGTCTACCAACCTACTTCTTCTTCTTTCAACACACCGGCCGTATCCCACCAAGGCAGGGTGGCTCAAAAGGAAAAACGAAAGTTTCTCCTTTTACATTTAGTAATATATACAGGAGAAGAGGTTACTAGCCCCTTGCTCCCGGCATTTTAGTCGCCTCTTACAACACGCATGGCTTACGGAGGAAGAATTCTATTCCACTTCCCCATGGAGATAAGAGGAAATAAACAAGAATAAGAACTAGAAAGAAAATAGAAGAAAACCCAGAGGGATGTGTGTATATATATATGCTTGTACATGTATGTGTAGTGTGACATAAGTAGAAGTAGCAAGACGTACCTGAAACCTTGCATATTTATGAGACAGAAAAATGGACACCAGCAATCCTACCATCATGTAAAACAATTACAGGCTTTCGTTTCACACTCACTTGGCAGGACGGTAGTACCCCCCCTGGGTGGTTGCTGTCTACCAACCTACTATTGTTCACAAAAACTATTCACTTTATGTAATAATACGTAAATTTGCCTTAAGTCATATATTTTAACACTCTTAGGTTTATGTTCCTTAGTTATATTTTAAATTTAATGACTTATTTATATAGAACACTTTTGCTTTCAATATAGACCAGATATTTTGCTTGGTAATTGTTCGAGTTAATGCCTTTTAATATTATATACCTACTGAATTCCTTGGACCAGGAAAAATGGCAACTAAATAAGCCATGGAATGGGTGGGGTTTGAAACCATGATGAGTGAGTCATAAAACTCAGGCTATTGCATAAACCACTGGGCCAGCTGGCTACAATAAGATTCACCCCAGGGAGGTTTGCATGGGCCCCACTGTGACCACAAAGTTTTTACAGATGAATCTCCTGTGAGTCATGATGATGGCTTTGAGGGAACTTGAGCTAGAGTTCGCCACAGCCACACTGGCAGGAGATTCATCTGTAAAAACTTGCATTTGTGGTCACAGTAGTGGTCCATGCTAATCTTCCTATGATGTATAAATATACCTAGTTGGATGAATCTGACTGTAGCCAGCTGGCCCAGTGGCTTATGCACGGGCCTGGAGTTTCACGACTCACTCACTATGGGTTCAAACCCCACACATTCTACTGTTTGCTTGCAATCGTGTTATTACGATTTCATAAGTAATAATGGCTACATTTAAATGACACTATCATACAAATATGGGTGATATTAATCCAACACTAAATGAATAAGTGTAGGAAGGGCTACACAACTGCCAACTATACCAGACCCGCAAAATAAACTGTGGAGCCAAGAATGCAAAAGAAATTGACAATTTAAGTTTCATCATTTCTAATGCACTAGATAGCCTGTGAGCAATATTACTGAGACTCGTCATAAGTCAAGCAGCTTACACGTAACAAAGAATACTTCAATTACGCACTCTCGGTTACCTTAAGAGTGGCTATAAGCTTGACCTCCATTTTAGACTGTTCTTCTGGATTGATTGCTTATAATTTGGTTACCAGTAATTATAATGGGGCCTTTTAAGTTCAGTACAGAAGAGAGGGCTTATCTCTTGGCCCAGGCAAGAAGGCATAATTGTGAAATAGCCTGGCAAGCTGGACAATCTGAAGTGGCAGGGCAGAGGATGAAGAATATGACTGCCTATCTCCCTCCTCATGAACTTCCCAAGAGAAAGCCAGGTACTAAAAGGCAAAGGAAGACCACTCCACAGTTCTCTTCTTTTATTAATGATTTTTTCTTGGGGAGGGGAGAGGGGAGGGGGGGTGAATGTCTAATAGTAAAACTGGAAATTTCTATTGTCAATGATTTCTTTTAGAGGCACAGTACCTAAAACCTTAAAAGTAAATAGCAAGGCTACAAACTGTCAACAAATTAGAAGTACTGTATGTACAGAAATTTTGACCAGTGGTGGTCAAAACCTGTGACACCTACGAGTTTAGAAATATTTCTATGAAGAAGTGGGAGTGGAGTGTAAATTTAGGATGGTAGCTTGAAAGTTATACACATTATATACATTCTTCCCGTATGCCACCATAATCATTTATGCATAGCATGAATAGAATATTATGCATTCTCCTCTTCATTTACCAGTCTGTTACTGTGGTCTTTCTAACTGCCTACCGGACTCGTGTCACTGTTTTGGCAAGATTTTTGAGTCTTCAAAAATTTTCTTTTTCTTTCAACAAACTGGCCATCTCCCACTGAGGAAGGGTCCCCCCCCCTAAAAAAAAAAGAAAAGTTTCTCTTCTTAACTTTAGTAATGCATACAGGAGAAGGGGTTACTAGCCCCTTGCTCCCAGCATTTTAGTCGACTCTTACAACACGCATGGCTTACGAAGGAAGAATTCTGTTCCACTTCCCCATGGAGACAAGAAGAAATAACAACAAGAACTAGTAAGAAAATAGAAGAAAACCCAGAGGAGTGTGTATATATATGCTCGTACATGCATGTGTAGTGTTACCTAGGTGTCAGTAGAAGTAACAAGACGTACCTGAAATCTTGCATGTTTATGAGACAGAAAAGACACCAGCAATCCTACCATCATGTAAAACAATTACAGGCTTCCGTTGTACACTCACTTGGCAGGATGGTAGTACCTCCCTGGGCGGTTGGTATCTACCAACCTACTACCTAGGTCTTTAAAAATTATAGGTATAAAAGTGAAAAGAAAAAAAGTATAACACTTGTTAAGATTCTTACATCCTGTATGTCAGGCGAGACTGGTTTATGCTGTTTGGCATGAGCTTCGATGAGCTTTTGTGAAAACACGGACAACTTCCCCAAGGCAGCTGTCAATTCTTCAGTCTTCATAAGTTGCCGAGTTCTGTCCTGCCAAGACATGGCTCGCTCTGTTAAGCATTGTAGTGCTTCAGCTTCTGGTAGTCTGAAAATACAGGAATTCTATAATACAAATTTAGCATTATATTTTTCAAGTTTCCATATACATATAGGCTGTTGGGCCATTAGCAGCATTGAATCAAAGGGTTATGATATTTTTTTTTTTTAATATTTCAAGGGGTGAACAAATAGAATATACCTGCATTAGAGAGAATAATTTATTGATGTAAAACAAATCATTTGATTAAAAAACAGCTCACTATATGGAAGTCCCATAAACACAAGTGACTCACCTTAGTGGCAACTTCTGGAGGGCAACAAGAAGAGCGAGGATCGTCTCAAGACGTGGACGCCGAGAACGTTCACAAGATGGGCACAAAAATCGACCTTCACTGCTCAATTTAACTTTAGTACGATGTGAAGATGGTACACATGCACCTGCAACACGTTTAAAGGTAAAAATGGTGCAACAGACTAAAACCTAATATATATAGAAGAAATATTCCAATGCCTCAGTGTTGAAGTTCAGAGAGGTACTGCTTGTTCCATCTTGTATTCCAAATGAAACCAGATGAAATACATAACCAAGATGGAACAAGAGGAAATGCACTATTTACAAGTGTACCCCTATATTTTTTTTTTACCACATCTGTCGTTTCCTACTAAGGCAAGGTGACCTAAAAATGATAAAACAAAACAAAAAGAAACAAAAAACTTTCATCATCCAGCACTTTCACCTGTATATTAGTACTAAATCTCTAACCTGTTCTTGTTTATTTTACACCAATCATATCCTTGTACCATCAGTGTATCTTATAAATATGAAGAGATCCAGGCATTTATTTGAAGTGCTAAATCAGTCGAGATAAACTAGTGCTTGGGAAATGTCATTATTTGATATTCTGTCTTTTATCAGAGTAATCATTATGATTCAATGTTGATCAGATGAGTGCAAAAATCTCAACCCAAGTTTCTAAATGCAGACAATGTCCTTCCCACCTTCAAACCTTAAGTCCAAATAATTATAATCAACTAATGATATGGTCAAGTACAGTACATGGAATAAAGCAGAAAAAAAAAACACTTGCAATTATCCTCATATACAAATCACATTCAGCAATGGCAGAGGAATTCACTGAACTGAAAGAGAATATCAAAGGATGTCTAGAAAACTTACCTTTTATCTATATATAGGATATATTACTTAGAAATTAGAAAGTAGTGTGGAGTTAGTGTTGGACTGTGAGCAAGGCAAAATTTTTTTTGTAACACCACACTGGCTGTTTTCCACTGAGGCAGGGTGACTCAATAAAGAAAGAAAAAACTTTCATCATCGTTCAACACTTTCACCATCATTCATACATAATCACTGTCTTTGCAGAGGCACTCTGATATGACAGTTTAGAAGTCACTCCAGCCAATACCCCAAACCCCTCCTTTAAAGTGCAAGCGTTGTACTTCCCACCTCCAGGACTCAAGTCCTGCTAACTGGCTTCCCTAAATCCCTTCAAAAAATATTACCCTGCTCATACTCCAACAGCTCGTCGGGTCCCAAAAACCATTTGTCTCCATTCACTAACATGCTCATGCATGCTTGCTGGAAGTCCAAATCCCTCGCCCACAAAACCTCCTTTATTCCCTCCCTCCAACCTTTCCTAGAACAACCCCTATCCTACCTTCCTTCCACTACAGATTTATATGCTCTCCAAGTCATTCTACTTTGTTCCATCCTCTCTAAATGACCAAACCACCTCAACACCTCTTCTTCAGCCCTCTGACTAATACTTTTAACTCCATACTTCCTCCTAATTTCCACAGTACGAATTCTCTGCATAATATTTACACCACACATTGCAACAGACACATCTCCAATGCCACTGATACTGGTAAAAAGACTTGGGGTATAATAAAACATCTATACAAAGAAAAACTGGGGGAACTAAAATGATAAGGCAATGCCATTAACCCGTAAACGGTCCAAGCAGATCTACGTTCACATGTATAATGCTCCAAAAGTAGATCTACATTTGTTTTTTTACATATTTTCAAATATAACAAAAAAAAGTAGATCAAAGTTTTTTTTACACATTTTCAAATGTAAAAAAAAACAAAATCTACTTTTTTTACATACTTTCAAATGTTGAAAAAACGTATATATACGTTTGGACCGTTTACAGGTTAAAAGTAAACTGCTGTATCACAGGAATCAGCATGAAAAACAAGAATAGCAAATAGTTACTAAATTACTATAAAGAATAACATTAGCATTGTTAGGTTAATGTTTAAAACTTTAAAAAGAAAGTAGTAGTATACATACTGTGAAACAGGTCAAGACACAAAGAGCAGGTGAGCATATTGGGCTGTGGGGGCTTATGGCATAGACAGAAGGTTGCTCCTTCTTGTGGGTTATCACCATCACGTTTATTGCGATTGTGGGCTCTGAGTGCTCTCATGGCTCCCAACTCTCGCTCTTCACATTCCTGTTGAAAGCCAAAAAAACTAAATATATACTAATAATAATAAATTGCTGCTAATGCTACTAATTTACTGTAACATTACAGATATTACGATAACACTAGTATATACAATTATTCACAATCCAAATCATACCCATGATTTGGATTGTGAATATTTACTACAAGTTATAGTAAATTCTGACAAAGTTGAAATTTTGTTATATAGAAAAAACTGAAAACGGAAGGGGTAAGGGAAGGCTGCTGGGTTCTTCAACTGCTCAAACTACTCCACCAATATAAAATGCCCTTGTGTTAGGAATTAAGTACTGTATAGAAAACTGGACTGGGTAATGTCCTCCTAAACACACACACACACACACACACACACACACAAAATACACACAAGTACATACAAAAACACACACACGCCAAATTTGCCAATCAATTTTATATTAATATTGTACTAGGCAAGCTTTTACTACAATCTAACTTACCTCACATGGCCCTGGTGGGGCCGAATTGGATGTAGCCGAGATTGATTACCCGACTCTTAATACATGCGAATATTGCGAATAACTGTTGTCCAGAGGGCTGAGGAAGGGTTGTTGAGGTGGTTCGGACATGTAGAGAGAATGGAGCGAAACAGAATGACTTCAAGAGTGTATCAGTCTGTAGTGGAAGGAAGGCGGGGTAGGGGTCGGCCTAGGAAAGGTTGGAGGGAGGGGGTAAAGGAGGTTTTGTGTGCGAGGGGCTTGGACTTCCAGCAGGCATGCGTGAGCGTGTTTGATAGGAGTGAATGGAGACAAATGGTTTTTAATACTTGACGTGCTGTTGGAGTGTGAGCAAAGTAACATTTATGAAGGGGTTCAGGGAAACCGGCAGGCCGGACTTGAGTCCTGGAGATGGGAAGTACAGTGCCTGCACTCTGAAGGAGGGCAAGATAGTGATGGAGTGAATGATGGTGAAAGTTTTTCTTTTTCGGGCCACCCTGCCTTGGTGGGAATCAGCCAGTGTGATAATAAAAAAAAATATAAATAAAATTGTCAATTTCTTTACGAATTATCCCAAAACAATAAGAAAAAGGTAGCTTATAAGAGGTCTTTACAGAGCAGAAATGATATACTAAGGCCATAAGGCCAGAGTATATGGAGAGTAAAAGAAAGGTGAAGAAAGTGGTTAGTGTGTGCAAAGAGAGAGCAAATGATAGAATGGGAGAGGCACTGTAGAGAAATTTTGCTGAAAATAAGAAAATTTTTTGGATAAAGATAAAAAAGTTAAGAAAGCCTAGGGAACGAATAAATTTGTCAGTTAAAAACAGAGTAGGGGAGTTAGTAGATGGGGAGCTGGAGGTATTGGGTAGATGGCGGGAATATTTTGAGGAACTTTTAAATGTCGATGAAGAAAGGGAGGCAGTAATTTCATGCACTGGCCAGGGAGGTATAACATATTTTAGGAATGAAGAAGAGCAAGATGTGAGTGTGGGGGAGGCGAGTGAAGCATTACGTAGAATTGAAGGGGGTAAAGCAGCTGGAACTGACAGGATCACGGCAGAAATGTTAAAAGCAGGGGGAGATATTGTGTTGGAGTGGTTGGTATTTTTGTTTAATAAATGTATGAAAGAGGGGAAGATACCTAGGGATCGGCAGTGTGTGTGTATAGTTCCTTTATATAAAGGGAAGGGGGACAAAAGAGATTGTAAAAATTATAGAGGAATAAGTTTACTGAGTATACCAGGACAAGTGTACGGTAGAGTTATTACTGATAAATAATTAGTGTAAGACAGAGTAGGATTGCAGATGAGCAAGGAGGCTTTAGAGTGGGTAGGGGATGTGTAGATCAAGTGTTTACATTGAAGCATATATGTGAACAGTATTTAGATAAAGGTAGGGAAGTTTTCATTGCATTTATGGATTTAGAAAAGGCATATGATAGAGTGGATAGGGGAGCAATGTGGCAGTTGCAAGTGTATGGAATAGGTAATAAGTTACTAAATGCTGTAAAGAGTTATGAGGATAGTGAGGCTCAGGTTAGGGTATACAGGAGAGAGGAAGATTACTTCCCAGTAAAAGCAGGTCTTAGACAGGGATGTGTAATGTCACCATGGTTGTTTAACATATTTATAGATGGGGTTGTAAAAGAAGTAAATGCTAGGATGTTGGGGAGAGGAGTGGGATTAAATTATGGGGAATCAAATATGAAATGGGAGTTGACAGTTACTTTTTGCTGATGATACTGTGCTTTTGGGGGATTACAGAGAAAAGCTACAAAGGTTAGTAGACAAGATTGGGAGGGTGTGTAAAGGTAGAAAGCTGAAAGTGAACATAGATAAGAGTAAGGTAATAAGGGTATCAAACGATTTAGATAAAAATTGGATATTATGTTGGAAGGAGGAGTATGGAAGAATTGATATTTGGGAGTTGACTTGTCAGCATGATGAAGGAAAAAAGATGAGTGGTGTGTTGAAGTATCTGTGGAGACAAACGTTATCCATGGAGGCAAAGAAGGGAATGTACGAGAGTATAGTGGTACCAACACTCTTATTATATGGGTGTGAAAGCATGGGTTGTAAATGCTGCAGTAAGGAGGTGGCTGGATGCAGTGGAGATGTCCTGTCTAAGAGCAATGTGTGATGTAAATATTATGCAGATAATTCGCTGTGTGGAAATTAGGAGGAGGTGCGGAGTTACTAAAAGTATTAATCAGAGGGCTGAAGAGGGGCTGGTGAGATGGTTTGGTCATTTTGAGAGAATGGAACAAAGTAGAATGACTTAGAGAGCATATAAATCTGTAGGGGAAGGAAAGGCAGGGTAGGGGTCAGCCCCAAAAAGGTTGGAGGGAGGGGGTAAAGAAGGTTTTGTGGGCAAGGGGCTTGGACTTCTAGCAAGTGTACGTGAGCATGTTATATAGGAGCGAATGGAGACAAATGATTTTTGGGACCTGATGAGCTGTTGGAGTGTGAGCAGGGTAATATTTTGTGAAGGGATTCAGTCCGGCAGGCTGGACTTGAGTCCTGGAGATGGGAAGTACAGTGCCTGCACTCTGAAGGAGGGGTGTTAATGTTGCAGTTTAAAAACTGTAGTGTAAAGCACCCTTCTGGCAAGACAGTGATGGAGTGAATGATAGTGAAAGTTTTTCTTTTTCGGGCCACCCTGCCTTGGTGGGAATCGGCCAGTGTGATAATAAATAATATAAAAATTCAGGGAAACCAGTCAGCTGGACTTGAGTCCTGGAAATGGGAAGTACAATGCCTGCATTTAAAGGAGGGGTTTGGGATATTGGCAGTTTGGAGGGACATCTGACCTGTCGTATCTGAGCACCTGTGCAGTGATTATGTGTGAGTGATGGTGAAAGTGTTGAATGATGATGATGAAAGTTTTTTCTTTCTTTTTGGGTCACCCTGTCTTGGTGGGAGACGACCGATGTGTTAAAAAAAAAAAAATACAAGAACTCGCGGCACCTATACCCAATGAACATACGTACATTGAAAATAAATGCATTTGATAAAGCAAAAAAAAAAAAAAATAAATAAATAAATATGTAGTAGGTTGGAAGACAGCAACCACCCAGGGAAGTACTACCGTCCTGTCAGATGACTGTGAAACAGAAACCTGTAACTGTTTTGCATGATGGTAGGATTGCTGGTTTCTTTTTCTGTCTCATAAACACGCTAGATAACAGGGATATCTTGCTACTCCTACTTACACTTTGGTCACACTTCACAGACACACACATGCATATATATATATACATACATCTAGGTTTTTCTCCTTTTTCTAAATAGCTCCTGTTCTTCTTTATTTCTTCTATTGTCCATGGGGAACTGGAAAAGAATCTTTCCTCCGTAAGCCATGCGTGTCGTATGAGGCGACTAAAATGCCGGGAGCAATGGGCTAGTAACCCCTTCTCCTGTAGACATTTACTAAAAAAGAGAAGAAGAAAAACTTTATAAAACTGGGATGCTTGAATGTGCGTGGATGTAGTGCGGATGACAAGAAACAGATGATTGCTGATGTTATGAATGAAAAGAAGTTGGATGTCCTGGCCCTAAGCGAAACAAAGCTGAAGGGGATAGGGGAGTTTCGGTGGGGGTAAATAAATGGGATTAAATCTGGAGTATCTGAGAGAGTTAGAGCAAAGGAAGGCGTAGCAGTAATGTTGAAGGATCAGTTATGGAAGGAGAAGAGAGAATATGAATGTGTAAATTCAAGAATTATGTGGATTAAAGTAAAGGTTGGATGTGAAAAGTGGGTCATAATAAGCGTGTATGCACCTGGAGAAGAGAGGAATGTAGAGGAGAGAGAAAGATTTTGGGAGATGTTAAGTGAATGTATAGGAGCCTTTGAACCAAGTGAGAGAGTAATTGTGGTAGGGGATCTGAATGCTGAAGTAGGAGAAACTTTTAGAGAGGGTGTGGTAGGTAAGTTTGGGGTGCCAGGTGTAAATGATAATGGGAGCCCTTTGATTGAACTTTGTATAGAAAGGGGTTTAGTTATAGGTAATACATATTTTAAGAAAAAGAGGATAAATAAGTATACAAGATATGATGTGGGGCAAAATGACAGTAGTTTGTTGGATTATGTATTGGTAGATAAAAGACTGTTGAGTAGACTTCAGGATGTACATGTTTATAGAGTGGCCACAGATATATCAGCTCACTTTCTAGTTGTAGCTACACTGAGAGTAAAAGGTAGATGGGATACAAGGAGAATAGAAGCATCAGGGAAGAGAGAGGTGAAGGTTTATAAACTAAAAGAGGAGGCAGTTAGGGTAAGATATAAACAGCTATTGGAGGATAGATGGGCTAATGAGAGCATAGGCAATGGGGTCGAAGAGGTATGGGGTAGGTTTAAAAATGCAGTGTTAGTGTGTTCAACAGAAGTTTGTGGTTACAGGAAAGTGGGTGCGGGAGGGAAGAGGAGCGATTGGTGGAATGATGATGTAAAGAGAGTAGTAAGGGAGAAAAAGTTAGCATATGAGAAGTTTTTACAAAGTAGAAGTGATGCAAGGAGGGAAGAGTATATGGAGAAAAAGAGAGAGGTTAAGAGAGTGGTGAAGCAATGTAATAAGAGAGCAAATGAGAGAGTGGGTGAGATGTTATCAACACATTTTGTTGAAAGTAAGAAAAAGTTTTGGAGTGAGATTAATAAGTTAAGGAAGCCTAGAGAACAAATGGATTTGTCAGTTAAAAATAGGAGAGGAGAGTTATTAAATGGAGAGTTAGAGGTATTGGGAAGATGGAGGGAATATTTTGAGGAATTGTTAAATGTTGATGAAGATAGGGAAGCTGTGATTTCGTGTATAGGGCAAGGAGGAATAACATCTTGTAGGAGTGAGGAAGAGCCAGTTGTGTGTGTGTGGGGGAAGTTCGTGAGGCAGTAGGTAGAATGAAAGGGGGTAAGGCAGCTGGGATTGATGGAATAAAGATAGAAATGCTAAAAGCAGGTGGGGATATAGTTTTGGAGTGGTTGGTGCAATTATTTAATAAATGTATGGAAGAGGGTAAGGTACCTAGGGATTGGCAGAGAGCCTGCATAGTTCCTTTGTATAAAGGCAAAGGGGACAAAAGAGAGTGCAAAAATTATAGGGGGATAAGTCTGTTGAGTATACCTGGTAAAGTGTATGGTAGAGTTATTATTGAAAGAATTAAGAGTAAGACGGAGAATAGGATAGCAGATGAACAAGGCGGCTTTAGGAAAGGTAGGGGGTGTGTGGACCAGGTGTTTACAGTGAAACATATAAGTGAACAGTATTTAGATAAGGCTAAAGAGGTCTTTGTGGCATTTATGGATTTGGAAAAGGCATATGACAGGGTGCATAGGGGGGCAATGTGGCAGATGTTGCAGGTGTATGGTGTAGGAGGTAGGTTACTGAAAGCAGTGAAGAGTTTTTACAAGGATAGTGAGGCTCAAGTTAGAGTATGTAGGAAAGAGGGAAATTATTTCCCAGTAAAAGTAGGCCTTAGACAAGGATGTGTTATGTCACCATGGTTGTTTAATATATTTATAGATGGGGTTGTAAGAGAAGTAAATGCGAGGGTCTTGGCAAGAGGCGTGGAGTTAAAAGATAAAGAATCACACAAAGTGGGAGTTGTCACAGTTGCTCTTTGCTGATGACAATGTGCTCTTGGGAGATTCTGAAGAGAAGTTGCAGAGATTGGTGGATGAATTTGGTAGGGTGTGCAAAAGAAGAAAATTAAAAGTGAATACAGGAAAGAGTAAGGTTATGAGGATAACAAAAAGATTAGGTGATAAAAGATTGGATATCACATTGGAGGGAGAGAGTATGGAGGAGGTGAATGTATTCAGATATTTGGGAGTGGACGTGTCAGCGGATGGGTCTATGAAAGATGAGGTGAATAATAGAATTGATGAGGGGAAAAGGGTGAGTGGTGCACTTTGGAGTCTGTGGAGGCAAAGAACTTTGTCCTTGGAGGCAAAGAGGGTAATGTATGAGAGTATAGTTTTACCAACACTCTTATATGGGTGTGAAGCATGGGTGATGAATGTTGCAGTGAGGAGAAGGCTGGAGGCAGTGGAGATGTCATGTCTGAGGGCAATGTGTGGTGTGAATATAATGCAGAGAATTCGTAGTTTGGAAGTTAGGAGGAGGTGCGGGATTACCAAAACTCTTGTCCAGAGGGCTGAGGAAGGGTTGTTGAGGTGGTTCAGACATGTAGAGAGAATGGAGCGAAACAGAGTGACTTCAAGAGTGTATCAGTCTGTAGTGGAAGGAAGACAGGGTACGGGTCGGCCTAGGAAAGGTTGGAGGGAGGGGGTAAAGGAGGTTTTGTGTGCAAGGGGCTTGGACTTCCAGCAGGCATGCGTGAGCGTGTTTGATAGGAGTGAATGGAGACAAATGGTTTTTAATACTTGATGTGCTGTTGGAGTGTGAGCAAAGTAACATTTATGAAGGGGTTCAGGGAAACTGGCAGGCCGGACTTGAGTCCTGGAGATGGGAAGTACAGTGCCTGCACTCTGAAGGAGGGGTGTTAATGTTGCAGTTTAAAAACTGTAGTGTAAAGCACCCTTCCGGCAAGACAGTGATGGAGTAAATGATGGTGAAAGTTTTTCTTTTTCGGGCCACCCTGCCTTGGTGGGAATCGGCCAGTGTGATAATAAAATAAAATAAAATAAATATATAAATAAAGGAGTAGCAATAATGCTGAAGGATAAGCTATGGCAGGAAAAGAGGGACTATAAATGTATTAATTCAAGGATTATGTGGAGTAAAATAAAGATTGGATGTGAAAAGTGGGTTATAACAAGCGTGTATGCACCTGGAGAAGAGAGAAGTGTAGAGGAGAGAGAGAGATTTGGGGAAATGTTGAGTGAATGCATGGGGAGTTTTGAATCAAGTGTGAGAGTAATGGTGGTTGGGGATTTCAATGCAAAAGTGGGTAAAAATATTATGGAGGGAGTAGTAGGTAAATTTGGCGTGCCAGGGGTAAATGTAAATGGGGGAGCCTATAATTGAGCTACGTGTAGAAAGAGATTTCGTAATAAGTAATACATATTTTATGAAAAAGAGGATAAATAAATATACAAGGTATGATGTAGCACGTAATGAGAGTAGTTTATTAGATTATGTATTGGTGGATAAAAGGTTGATGGGTAGGCTCCAGGATGTACATGTTTATAGAGGGGCAACTGATATATCAGATCATTATTTAGTTGTAGCTACAGTTAGAGTAAGAGGTAGATGGGAAAAGAGGAAGGTGGCAACAACAAGCAAGAGGGAGGTGAAAGTGTATAAACTAAGGGAGGAGGAAGTTCGGGTGAGATATAAGCGACTATTGGCAGAAAGGTGGGCTAGTGCAAAGATGAGTAGAGGGGGGAATGAAGAGGGTGGGAATAGTTTAAAAAATGCAGTATTAGAATGTGGGGCAGAAGTTTGTGGTTATAGGAGGGTGGGGGCAGGAGGAAAGAGGAGTGATTGGTGGAATGATGAAGTAAAGGATGTGATAAAAGAGAAAAAGGTAGTTTATGAGAGGTTTTTACAAAGAAGTGTTATAAGAAGAGCAGAGTACAGTGGACCCCCGCATAACGATTTTAATCCGTGCAAGAGGGGTAATTGTTATGCGAAATAATTGGTATGTGAATGAATTTTCCCCATAAGAAATAATGGAAATAAAATTAATCCGTGCAAGACACCCAAAAGTATGAAAAAAAAAATTTTACCACATGAAATATACATTTTCCTACACACAAAGAGAAGGATACATGCACAATAGTAGAGTAGTACATGCACAGTATATATTGTGCATGTACTAGTCTACTAAATGAAGAATAAATGACACTTACCTTTATTGAAGATGCAGCAATGACTGATGAGACACTGTGTCCTGGGAGTGCCTTTTCCTCCTGAGTACTGTAGGTCCTGTTTGGCATTTTCTTCCAGAACAGGCCTTATCACACTGTGTATGCCACTACGATTCTTAAATCTCTCAAACCAACCTTTGCTGGCTTTAAATTCACCAATATGAGCACTAGTTCCAGGCATTTTTCCCTGTTCACCTGGGTGTTAGTCGACTTGTGTGGGTTGCATCCTGGGAGACAAGATTAAGGACCCCAATGGAAATAAGTTAGACAGTCTTCGATGACACTGACTTTTTTGGGTTATCCTGGGTGGCAAATCCTCTGGGGTTAATTGTTTCTTGGTATTCTCAATAAGCCACACCAACAACGGTGCTACAGCAGCAGCAGCAGCTGACGGTGGTACAGCAGCAACAGACGATGCTACAGCAGCAGCAGACGATGCTACAGCAGCAGCAGCAGCTGACGGTGGTACAGCAGCAGCAGACGATGCTACAGCAGCAGCAGACAATGCTACAGCAGCAGCAGACGATGCTACAGCAGCAGCAGACGATGCTACAGCAGCAGCAGCAGACGATGCTACAGCAGCAGCAGACGATGCTACAGCAGCAGCAGCAGCTGACGGTGGTACAGCAGCAACAGACGATGTTACAGCAGCAGCAGACGATGCTACAGCAGCAGCAGCAGCAGACGATGCTACAGCAGCAGCAGCAGCTGACAGTGCAGCAGCAGCAGCAGCTGTACCACCAATAGTAGCGATGGTTGATTGGGGTTTATTATACAACCTGGCCAGCTCGGAGACACGCACTCCACTTTCATACTTATCAATGATCTTTTTCTTCATCTCTATTGTAATTCTCACCCTTATTGCTGTAGGGTTGGCACTAGAAGCTTTCTTGGGGCCCATGGTCACTTATTTTCCAGAAAAAGCACCGAAAACACTGTAATAATACGAAATATTCCGATTGTATGCTTGGATGTTACCGCGGAGGCTGGCTGGTAAACAATGCCACCGGCGGAACATGTGAGCGTGGCTCAGGCCGCACATTGGACGCGTCTCGGACGAAAATCGGTGAGCGGGTTTTTAAGCAGTATGTGAGGCAAAATTTTTGCAATTAAAGCAAGCGGTATGCGGATTAATCGCTATGTGATGCCATCGTTATGCGGGGGTCCACTGTATATGGAAAGTAAAAGAAAGGTAAAGAGAGTGGTGAGAGAGTGCAAAAGGAGAGCAGATGATAGAGTGGGAGAGGCACTGTCAAGAAATTTTAATGAAAATAAGAAAAAATTTTGGAGTGAGTTAAACAAGTTAAGAAAGCCTAGGGAAAGTATGGATTTGTCAGTTAAAAACAGAGTAGGGGAGTTAGTAGATGGGGAGAGGGAGGTATTAGGTAGATGGCGAGAATATTTTGAGGAACTTTTAAATGTTAAGGAAAAAAGAGGCAGTAATTTCATGCACTGGTCAGGGATGTATACCATCTTTTAGGAGTGAAGAAGAGCAGAATGTAAGTGTGGGGGAGGTACGTGAGGCATTATGTAGAATGAAAGGGGGTAAAGCAGCTGGAACTGATGGGATCATGACAGAAATGTTAAAAGCAGGGGGGGATATAGTGTTGGAGTGGTTGGTACTTTTGTTCAATAAATGTATGAAAGAGGGGAAGGTACCTAGGGATTGGCGGAGAGCATGTATAGTCCCTTTACATAAAGGGAAAGGGGACAAAAGATATGACAGAGTGGATAGAGGAGCAATGTGGCAGATGTTGCAAGTATATGGAATAGGTGGTAAGTTATTAAATGCTGTAAAGAGTTTTTATGAGGATAGTGAGGCTCAGGTTAGGGTGTGTAGAAGAGAGGCAGACTACTTCCCGGTAAAAGTAGGTCTTAGACAGGGATGTGTAATGTCACCATGGTTGTTTAATATATTTATAGATGGGGTTCTAAAGGAAGTAAATGCTAGGGTGCTCGGGAGAGGGGTGGGATTAAATTTTAGGGAATCAGATTCAAAATGGGAATTGACACAGTTACTTTTTGCTGATGATACTGTGCTTATGGGAGATTCTAAAGAAAAATTGCAAAGGTTAGTAGATGAGTTTGGGAATGTGTGTAAAGGTAGAAAGTTGAAAGTGAACATAGAAAAGAGTAAGGTAAATGAGGGTATCAAATGATTTAGATAAAGAAAAATTGGATATCAAATTGGGGAGGAGGAGTATGGAAGAAGTGAATGTTTTCAGATACTTGGGAGTTGACGTGTCGGCGGATGGATTTATGAAGGATGAGGTTAATCATAGAATTGATGAGGGAAAAAAGTTGAGTGGTGTGTTGAGGTATATGTGGAGTCAAAAAACGTTATCTATGGAGGCAAAGAAGGGAATGTATGAAAGTATAGTAGTACCAACACTCTTATATGGGTGTGAAGCTTGGGTGGTAAATGCAGCAGCGAGGAGACGGTTGGAGGCAGTGGAGATGTCCTGTTTAAGGGCAATGTGTGGTGTAAATATTATGCAGAAAATTCGGAGTGTGGAAATTAGGAAAGGGTGTGGAGCTCATAAAAGTATTAGTCAGAGGGCAGAAGAGGGGTTGTTGAGGTGGTTTGGTCATTTAGAGAGAATGGATCAAAGTAGAATGACATGGAAAGCATATAAATCTATAGGGGAAGGAAGGAGGGGTAGGGGACGTCCTCGAAAGGGTTGGAGAGAGGGGGTAAAGGAGGTTTTGTGGGCAAGGGGCTTGGACTTCCAGCAAGCGTGCGTGAGCGTGTTAGATAGGAGTGAATGGAGACGAATGGTACTTGGGACCTGACGATCTGTTGGAGTGTGAGCAGGGTAATATTTAGTGAAGGGGTTCAGGGAAACCGGTTATTTTCATATAGTCCGACTTGAGTCCTGGAAATGGGAAGTACAATGCCTGCACTTTAAAGGAGGGGTTTGGGATATTGGCAGTTTGGAGGGATATGTTGTGTATCTTTATATGTGTATGCTTCTAAACTGTTGTATTCTGAGCACCTCTGCAAAAACAGTGATAATGTGTGAGTGTGGTGAAAGTGTTGAATGATGATGAAAGTATTTTCTTTTTGGGGATTTTCTTTCTTTTTTGGGTCACCCTGTTTTGGTGGGAGACGGCCGACTTGTTGAGAAAAAAAATATATATATATATATATATACACAAAATGTAGAAAGAATTGCTCCTTAATACATGCCAACATTGTACCAGACAAACAAGAACTCGCTGTGTTTATACCAAAGATACATTTAAGAGACATGGTATTGCTGATTTTGGTTCTCCGTTATTTGTCGTCCGATTTTTTTTTTGTACGTTTAAAAGCGTGTATTTAGAATGAGGTGACAAAGTTTTAATAAGATTGGCCAACAAACAACTGAGAGAAAAAAAAATTACTATTTTGACATATGGCAGACGGTCCTTCCGGTTTCGCGGTACTAGTGGCGCTGCGGACACTCCCTGCTCATAGAATACGTCTAACCCAAATTACGTGTGTAATCAATGAATGTAAGATAAACTATCTTCATGCTGAAAAAAAGTAAATTTTGTACCCTTTTGACACTCGCCAAAATGTCTGCCTTTTTACCCCCCCCCCACAAAATAAAAAATATTAGAGATACAGTGGACCCCCGGTTAACGATATTTTTTCATTCCAGAAGTATGTTCAGGTGCCAGTACTGACTGAATTTGTTCCCATAAGGAATATTGTGAAGTAGATTAGTCCATTTCAGACCCCCAAACATACACGTACAAACGCACTTACATAAATACACTTACATAATTGGTCGCATTGGGAGGTGATCGTTATGAGGGGGTCCACTGTATTCCAAATTTTGTTACACATGAAAATCAAACACTATTTTATGTTCCCTGTGAAAATCATTTCAATCTAATCATTAATAATGGAGGGATGGCAAGCAATAGGCCAAAATCTTACTTTCGAGATAACTGCAGAAAAGCAGGCATGCGATTATCTCCAAAGTAAGATTCACGAAATTGTACTATTTTCGGCTTTTTCTACACACTAACTGATTTCTTAAGTGTTTCCCGTGTTAAAACACCGTTTTCTTTGAGTACACCAGCAAGGCAATAGAGAAAACCATATATTTATAAGCAGGAACATGGCTAGACGAAGGTTTCCAGTGACTGGACTCTCCGGTATAATATCACACATTATTTTTTTGGCCGTCATTATTATGCTTTTATCTTATGTATCTTATGTCTGATATCATTACTGAATAAATAGTATAAGCAGATAAAGTGTATTAGTAATAATAGCATCAGTATAAAGACTTTTGTTGGGAGTCCCAAACTGGTGATCAAACAATTATGATCGTCCTTGGCTGCTTCTTAACTCCTCCCACCTCTGCAATAAGCCCCTCCCACACTGAACATAATGTTGAGTGCTAAATATAGTGTATTAGAAAGAAAAATAGAGAGAAAATTAAATAAAATAAAAAAAATTACTTTGCGCGGCCATGAACTTTTTTACCTTGCACGTCCTAAGATAATATGTTTCAAACAGCTATAACTGGCTTTAGAAATGTCGTATTAAAATGTGATTTTCACCAAAATGTTGCCAGAGTCTTAAACTATTTTTCTGTCAACAAAACTTAATTTCCACTATTTTCAATTATTTTTGTACTCGCACATAATCAATTGAGCTTGTCCCTTAAGACGAAAATGGTTGACACAATAATAACCAAGAAAAAAAAAATACAGAATACTGTACCGTATTAAAATGGCACAGTATGTTGTATCCTGGTGTGACCTCCCCCCACCCCCGTTTCCTCCAACTCTGGCTTTAGCTCCCAGTAATACTTGAAGATCACAGATTTCTTTAACCCTTTAATACATATATAAACTGCCTCTTACAATTTTTGTGTATGATCAATACAGCAGAATCTAATAATGTCGTGTTTAGTGGAGGAAGTGAAGCCAGAATAACACAGTACAGGCATTACAGAAACATCACAATATACAAACAATGCAATGCCTAGATTTTCATCCAAGCTTCCTCATTTAGAATCATAAATCAAATTCAGACTTCACATCAATCTAATATTATCTTTCACACATTTACTTGTTTTTTCTCTTCTTTATTTACAGATGCCACAAGCATCTCCTGTTCCACCTTGAAATATAAAAAGAAAAGAAACTGGAGGAGATAGATGGGAAGCATGGTATGGTACTGTACCATGCGCTGCCTTCGCCATCCTCTCCTAGTGAGCCAAGCAATGACATCAGTCAATCCTCTCTACCTACGTCTCCAGTACTTTTGTACCACATGTCCCAAAGTGGTTGGGCCACTTGCCTTGATTCCTCCTCTTCCCCATACATTTCCAGTTATTTCCATCCTTCCATATCCTTCTTCCTTCCCATCTTACGACAGCTCTCGTCGTCCTCGATCCGATCCGACTGTACCATGCATACATATTTGGCTAACTAGTTTTCCTGAATCCCTTCATTAAGGTTACAGTGCTTGCACTACCACCATGTCAAGTTATAAAAGCCACTTTTCCATTCACTATATAACACCCTCACACAAGATTGCTGGATGTTCAAACCTCCCCAGTACTCTTTTACTTCCTCCAATTCTTTCTGGGATGGTACAGACCCCTTCCTTCCTTCCTTCCACAAAAAAGGCTCTATTGCTTTAAAGTTCCTGAACTACCTCCATACCTCCTCCTCACTATGTGATGTCCCATTACTATTGGTATTTTTGTTTGCGTGATATACAGTCCATTCAACACATGCGGCTGGTGCAGGTTCCAAAATACATTAAAATTCTTATTATGTAGAAGTGCTGATTCCCTGATTAAGCTAAGTATAGCTTCCATGGACTGGGAATGCGGCTAGTGCATAAAGTTACTGATACCTGTACTTCGGTGCCACTAAAGTTAACTCAGAAACTTCATTCTGAATTAACTAACCTTGAAAGCTTTGACAACTGTGGGAGGGTTTGCTGCATCTTCAAGACTTATATCCAAGAGCTGAGCTTGTTGCTGCTGAGCAGACATCTCTTCCCGCTTCACCCGTTTCCGCTTACCCGATACCACACCAATATCAGTTCTTGGTACCAATACCTGAGCACAAAATAAAATGGTTAGAACAGATATTCACTACTAAGTCCACTAGGTTATACTGCTTTCCAAATTAACTTTTCTAAATTTTATTAAAAAAAGTTATTGCCCATCAACTTTCCAAGCTTTCACCTCCACACAATCCAAACTATGCCCTTCAGATACTATCCTACAAAACATTCTCTAAGAACTGACGTTCAAGTACTTATAGACGTAGTATCTCAACGTAAATCATATAGCAAAATGTAATGTCCTGTTTCAATGCTATATGATTTTCCAAAGGGACTTCTGCTCTGTAATGACAATATAGTAGGGCCCCACTTATACGGCAGATTAGGTTCCAGGCTACCGCCGTAAAGCAGAAACTGCCATAAAGTGAAACACTTATAAATGCATACAAATACTAGAAAACAAGTTTACACTAACATATATTAAGTTAGTAAGTTTATTCAGATATACACAAATGAAGTTACAAAAATTATCATGCATAGCAGCATATGTGTAAAGTACCTGGGATAACCCAAAAAAGTCAGACAATGTGACTTATTTCCATTTGGTTAGCAGTAGAACTAGGCATTAAAAACAATAAAGTAAAATGCACATATAGTACACTCATTACTTAC
>NC_091327.1:20766806-20831806 GCF_038502225.1 Cherax quadricarinatus | reverse complement strand
ATATCATACATGGATTAATGAAAATGTGTATATTAATGTAATATATGACATTTAATGAGACTCAATGATTATTATTGAGTATTATTATCATTACTAATATGGCATCTCTAGACATAAGATACTCTTACTGATTTTAATGTGTACCTGCATGTCAGCACAGTGTGTAAGTTTATTTAGGTACAAGTATACAAGTAAGGCAGCCGGGATTGATGGGATAAAGATAGAAATGTTAAAAGCAGGTGGGGATATAGTTTTGGAGTGGTTGGGGCAATTATTTAATAAATGTATGGGAGAGAGTAAGGTACCTATGGATTGGCAGAGAGCATGCATAGTTAATTTGTATAAAGGCAAAGGGGACAAAAGAGAGTGCAAAAATTATAGGGGGTGTTAATGTTGCAGTTTAAAAACTGTAGTGTAAAGCACCCTTCTGGCAAGACAGTGATGGAGTGAATGATGGTGAAAGTTTTTCTTTTTCGGGCCACCCTGCCTTGGTGGGAATCGGCCAGTGTGATAACATAATAAATAAATAAAAGTCTGTTGAGTATACCTGGTAAAGTGTATGGTAGAGTTATTATTGAAAGAATTAAGAGTAAGATGGAGAATAGGATAGCAGATGAACAAGGAGGCTTTAGGAAAGGTAGGGGCTGTGTGGACCAGGTGTTTACAGTGAAACATAGTGAACAGTATTTGGATAAGGCTAAAGAGGTCTTTGTGGCATTTATGGATTTGGAAAAGGCGTATGACAGGGTGGATAGGGGGGCAATGTGGCAGATGTTGCAGGTGTATGGTGTAGGAGGTAGGTTACTGAAAGCAGTGAAGAGGTTTTACGAGGATAGTGAGGCTCAAGTTAGAATATGTAGGAAAGAGGGAAATTATTTCCCAGTAAAAGTAGGCCTTAGACAGGGATTTGTGATGTCACCATGGTTGTTTAATATATTTATAGATGGGGTTGTAAGAGAAGTATATGCGAGGGTCTTGGCAAGAGGAGTGGAGTTAACCCTTTGAGGGTCGACAGGCCCTCTCCGAAACTCGTTCTCAGGGTCGGCCAAATTTAAAAAAAAAAAAAATAAATTATTTTCTCTTATGAAAAGATAGAGAATCTTTTCCCGATCATAAAGACACCAAAAGTTTGAAATTTGATAGAAAACTTACGGAATTATGCTCTCGCAAAGTTAGCAGTCTCGGCGATGTTTACGTTATCGGGCGATTTTGCCCACTTTGAGCCCCATTTTCGCCAATTTCACTGTACTAGTCGACAAAAAACATGAATATTTCGCTAGAACTCCATTTTTTCTATCGAATGGGTGCAAGAAACCACCCATTTATGAAATTCAACTATCCAGTACAGTGGTCAGAATTTAGCAATTTTGCCAATTTCACACAAATTTCAAAAGATGCCAATTTCCGAATAGGGTCCAGAAGAAACAAGAAAGACATTCCTGGCACTAAAATGACATTTCCTCTAGTCATTAGTCACGCCTCAAGGCCCTCTTATATTCTTTTGCTTTCCACTTTGAATTTTTATTCTCACAAAAAAATAGAAGATTTACTGTTATGCAGACTACTGCATTAGTGTAAAAAATGGTATAAATATTATTGGTGCACTTGTGAAAGAATATTAGACTCACCAGTTGACTTTGTATTGCACGCTTGGCACGATTTGTTTACTTTTGAAGTTTGGTAAAAATCGAACATTGCTGCTACTTTGAGCTCAATTTCAAGGCACCTTTCGCTAAAACCAGTCAAAATCATCTCAATTTCTGTAATATGTCTTCCATTCTATAAAATGAGACCAAGAAAACTAGAATACAACAATAAATACCATACGAAAATACACTGCAAAGTCGCTGATTTATTCCAAAAAAATGGTCAAAGTTTTTTTTTCTCATTATGCACTGTGTGCTGCAGGATTTTTTTAGACTGTGCACACTGACCACATAGACCCATTCTTTCATATGAAGGCCTACCAGCTTTCTCCCACTAGATTTGAGGCGCTAGAATTTATGTGCACTGTACGTCAAAAACCCCTCTGGCGTAAGACGATACTAAATCGACCAAAACCCTCAAAGGGTTAAAAGATAAAGAATCACACATAAAGTGGGAGTTGTCACAGTTGCTCTTTGCTGATGACACCGTGCTCTTGGGAGATTCTGAAGAGAAGTTTCAGAGATTGGTGGATGAATTTGGTAGGGTGTGCAAAAGAAGAAAATTAAAAGTGGATACAGGAAAGAGTAAGGTTATGAGGATAACAAAAAGATTAGGTGATGAAAGATTGGATATCAGATTGGAGGGAGAGAGTATGGAGGTGAATGTATTCAGATATTTGGGAGCGGATGGGTCTACGAAAGATGAGGTGAATCATAGAATTGATGAGGGGAAAAGGGTGAATGGTGCACTTAGGAGTCTGTGGAGACAAAGAACTTTGTCCTTGGAGGTAAAGAGGGGAATACATGAGAGTATAGTTTTACCAACGCTCTTATATGGGTGTGAAGCATGGGTGATGAATGTTGCAGCGAGGAGAAGGCTGGAGGCAGTGGAGATGTCATGTCTGAGGGCAATGTGGTGTGAATATAATGCAGAGAATTCGTAGTTTGGAAGTTAGGAGGAGGTGCGGGATTACCAAAACTGTTGTCCAGAGGGCTGAGGAAGGGTTGTTGAGGTGGTTCGGACATGTAGAGAGAATGGAGCGAAACAGTGACTTCAAGAGTGTATCAGTCTGTAGTGGAAGGAAGGCGGGGTAGGGGTCGGCCTAGGAAAGGTTGGAGGGAGGGGGTAAACGAGGTTTTGTGTGCGAGGGGCTTGGACTTCCAGCAGGCATGCGTGAGCGTGTTTGATAGGAGTGAACGGAGACAAATGGTTTTTAATACTTGACGTGCTGTTGGAGTGTGAGCAAAGTAACATTTATGATGGGGTTCAGGGAAACCGGCAGGCCGGACTTGAGTCCTGGAGATGGGAAGTACAGTGCCTGCACTCTGAAGGAGGGGTGTTAATGTTGCAGTTTAAAAACTGTAGTGTAAAGCACCCTTCTGGCAAGACAGTGATGGAGTGAATGATGGTGAAAGTTTTTCTTTTTCGGGCCACCCTGCCTTGGTGGGAATCGGCCAGTGTGAAAAAAAAAAAATAAATATACATAAGTATAATTATCAGAGTATATAAAAAATATATATAAATATACATAAGTATAATTATCAGAGTATATAAAAAATATATTGAGTCCTGGAAATGGGAAGTACAATGCCTGCACTTTAAAGGAGTGGTTTGGGATATTGGCAGTTTGGAGGGATATGTTGTGTATCTTTATACGTATATGCTTCTAAACTGTTGTATTCTGGGCACCTCTGCAAAAGCAGTGATAATGTGTGAGTGTGGTGAAAGTGTTGAATGATGATGAAAGTATTTTCTTTTTGGGGATTTTCTTTCTTTTTTGGGTCACCCTGCCTCGGTGGGAGACGGCCGACTTGTTGAAAAAAAAAAAAAAATAAATAAAATAAAAAATACGAAATAACTTTTAAAAAAACTTGAAATTTTGGAGTTTCCAGACACAATGGAGAGATGTGGTGCTTATGGTGCTCATGGAGAATGTAAACAAACAGGGTTGGGTGCGGTGACCATATTAGAAAGTCAGGTGGGGGGGGGGGGCATATAGTGTGTTTAGGTCATAATTTGAAATGACCGTATTAGCGGAACACCGGAAAGTGAAACGCCGTGAAGCGGGGCCCTACTGTACTAATGCCTGTCATGCACAAACTTTGATAGATAAAAAATTTGAACATTTTAGTGGACTGACAAAGGTGTGTAAACAATGGAAAGTACCTAAGAAAATACAGTCTGTGATTACAATAATCAAGAATTACCTCTAGCAAAGCAAGATGAGAGTTCTTCTTGAGGAAAGTCCGTGATGTCTTTTCTAACCATGCGTGTGCTGCAGCAACATTCTCTTCTAGTCCAGCCAATGCCTCTAGGTGCAAGGACACAGGACGGCCTCTAGCAACTAGTCCTTCTATCGTCTCTAGAAGAGGAGCAGTCTCACCTTTCTGCAGAGTGGCTACCTTATTTGTCCACTCCCTTGCCCTTTTAACAGCATCCTTCAGGGCAGCAACACTTGGGAGGTGTGCAGGCACCTCCTCTGCTTGCTTTACCAACTCTTCACCCTTACTTACACTTATGCCTGGCCTAAGAGAAATTTTAAATATCAGTAAATCCTCCACTGTTTATAGGTAATTATATAACCAGTTTTTAAACCAAAGAACTTAAATGCTAATGAATGTTTCTCCTTCTCAAGGCAAACCTACCTAGGTGGGAGACGGCTTGTGTGTTACAAGAAATAAATAACTACAATCTCTTTAACACTATTATTTTGAATCCATGCAGTTATAGTTCTGCATTTTATTTTTTGAGCCAATACAAAGAAATTCTTTCATATATTTTTATTTATTGTAAACAGAAATGTCCTATAAATTCACTGATTTTTTCGAAAATGTCAGCCGTCTTGTACCGAGGCAGGGTGACCCACAACAGAAAAACACTTTCACCATCATTCACACAATCACTGCCTTTGCAGAGGTGCTAAGATACGACAGTTCAGATGACACTCCAAACAGCATATACCCCTAACCCCTCCTTTAAAGTGCAGGCATTGTACTTCCCACCTCCAGGACTCAAGTCCGGCTAACCAGTTTCCCCTGAATCCCTTCACAAAATATTACCCTATTCACACTCCCACAACTCATCAAGTCCCAAAAACCATTTGTCTCCATTCATCCCTATCTAACATGCTCACACATGCCTGCTATATATCCAAGTCCCTTGCACACAAAATATTCCCATAAATTCAGTGAAGCCACACTGCCTCATGAGTAATAAATATGAGTACAGTTAAACCTCAATTTAATGGTCTAATGATAGAGGGTGTCCATTAAAGCCAACTATAAGTTAAATCAGAGCAATAAGATTCTTGTCCATGACAGTAACAAAAATGAACAATTTTAGATTTAATGGACTTTGTTGCTTCCAGATTTCGTCTAGCCACAAGTTTAGTTTGTTAAATTCAAAATCCATTAAATTAGGACCCTTTAAATCAAGATTGTAGCATAGTCAGAGTAAAAGTAATATGAAATACAAGAAGAATAGTGTCAGTTACGAAGTCCAGCAGTCAGTAAAAGTAAGGTAAAGAAGTGTCAGTTTCACAGTAATTAGAGAGTAAAGTGAAATACTAAGCTTTTAGTTTTAAACTGCTTGCAGTGAATATTGATGTCTGTACGCATTGCTTATTTAACCCTTAAACTGTCCAAGCAGATCTATGTTCACATACGTAGTGCTCCAAAAGTAGATCTCCGTTTTTTTTCTTGTACGTATTTTCAAAAAAAGAAAAAAAAAATGTAGATCAAAGTTTTTTACACAATTTCAAATGTAAAAAAAGAAAAAAAGATCTACTTTTTTTACATACTTTCAACAGTTTAAGGGTTAATGAAAGTCTTACATAATTTATACATAAAGCCTTAATGTAAAAATAAATGAACTTACTTAGCATTCAGTACTTGACTAGCCTTTTCTTCCCATGTTTCCATATTTGTAAGTAATTGCTGCAACTGGGCCATGGCCTTTTCAATTCGAGGATGAGGGGGTAATGCGATTCCTGTGTCGAGAAGCTTGCGTACACACTCCACGGTCACAGATGTGCTGTCCTCCAGTGTTTCTTCCACCTCTTCTAGCCACTCAACCTAGCAATAAAAAAATATATTTAAAAATTAAATAATTAGGATAAAACAGAGTAGGGGAGTTAGTTGATGGGAAGCTGGAGGTATTGGGTAGATGCGGGAATATTTTGAGGAACTTTTAAATGTCGATGAAGAAAGAGAGGCAGTAATTTCATGCAGTGGCCAGGGAGGTATAACAACTTTTAGGAGTGAAGAAGAGCAGGATGTGAGTGTGGGGGAGGCAAGTGAGGCATTAAGTAGAATGAAAGGGGGTAAAGCAGCTGGAACTGACGGGATCATGACAGAAATGTTAAAAGCAGGGGAGGGGGATATAGTGTTGGAGTGGCTGGTATTTTTGTTTAATATATGTATGAAAGAGGGGAAGGTACCTAGGGATTGGCAGAGAGCATGTATAGTTCCTTTATATAAAGGGAAGGGGTACAAAAGAGATTGTAAAAATTATAGAGGAATAAGTTTACTGAGTTTAGGTAGTAGGTTGGTAGACAGCAACCATCCAGGGGGGTACTACCGTCCTGCCAAGTGAGTGTAAAACGAAAGCCTGTAATTGTTTTACATGATGGTAGGATTGCTGGTGTCTTTTGTCTGTCTCATATATATGCAAGATTACAGGTACGTCTTGCTACTTCTACTTACACTTATGTCACACTACACACACATGTACAAGCATATATATACACACCCCTCTGGGTTTTCTGCTATTTTCTTTCTATTTCTTGTTCTTGTTTATTTCCTCATATCTCCATGGGGAAGTGGAACAGAATTCTTCTTCCGTAAGCCATGCGTGTTGTAAGAGGCGACTAAAATGCCAGGGGCAAGGGGCTAGCAACCCCTTCTCCTGTATATATTACTAAATGTAAAAGGAGAAACTTTCATTTTTCCTTTTGGGCCACCCTGCCTCGGTGGGATACAGCCAGTGTGTTGAAAGAAGAAAGAAGAAATTTACTGACTATACCAGGAAGTATACGGTAGGGTTATTATTGAAAGAATTAGAGGCAAGACAGAGAGCAAATGAGCAAGGAGGCTTTAGAGTGGGAAGGGGACGTGTAGATCAAGTGTTCACATTTAAGCATGTATATGAACAGTATTTAGATAAAGGTAGGGAAGTTTTCATTGCATTTATGGATTTAGAAAAGGCATATGATAGAGTGAATAGGGGAGCAATGTGGCAGATGTTGCAAGTATATGGAATATGTAGTAAGTTACTAAATGCTGTGAAGAGTTTTTATGAGGATAGTGAGGTTCAGGTTAGGGTGTGTAGGAGAGAGGGAGACTACTTCCCGGTAAAAGTAGGTCTTAGACAGGGATGTGTAATGTCACAATGGTTGTTTAATATATTTATAGATGGGGCTGTAAAAGAAGTAAATGCTAGGGTGTTTTGGAGAGGAGTGGGATTAAATTATGGGGAATCAAGTACAAAATGGGAGTTGATACTGTGCTTATGGGAGATTCTAAAGAAAAGTTGCAAAGGTTAGTGGACGAGTTTGGGAGGGTGTGTAAAGGTAGAAAGTTGAAAGTGAACATAGATAAGGGTAAAGTGATTAGGGTATCAAATGATTTAGATAAAGAAAAATTGGATATCACATTGGAGAGAGAGTATGGAAGAAGTGAATGTTTTCAGATATTTGGGAGTCGACTTGTCAGCGGATGGGTTTATGAAGGATGAGGTTAACCAAAGAAGTGATGAAGGAAAAAAGGCGAGTGGTGGAGACAAAAAACGTTATCTATACACACACCCATACACAGCCAAGTTTCCCACATACTTTTATGTTTTAATACAGTGTACCCCCAGATTAAGTAGTCACTGGAAAAGCTAATTAATATTCTGAAAAAGTAATGTTTTTTCGTCAAAATACTGGCTCAGTGAATGTCACTGAACTCAGTGTAAGTCATTTGTCTGGAACGTGTCAGTGTGGCCGGAGCAGCCCTGACACTCCATGTACTGCCAGTGTGCCATTGTTGACCGGCCAGTGAGGACAGTCCAACGCGTTCATACAATACATTTTGTATTATTCCATTCTTTTTTGTGCTTGTAACTGCTAAATAAGCCACCATGGGCCCAAAGAAGGCTTCTAGTGCCAGCTAGCCCTTTGGTAAAGGGCAGAGAGAGAGGGGAGAATATGCCTTTTTCAGTGATTCTGCAATATGTACGATATTAAAGCAGCAGGAGTCGATAAAGGCTATAGTGCCAGCCAGCAATCAAGTGTAACATTAACAGCGTAGCAAGTAACTTCAGTGATTAATCGGCAGAAAAAGGACAACACCAAACTGACTCCTCCATTGTTGTTGGAGGTATAAAGGCCTACGGCCTAATACTGCCACCTTCAGCACCACTATGTAAGGCTTATCTTTCAGTGGCCCTTATACACCCAACAACAAACAAACCACCACCACTCGTGACATTCTTAATGCCATATTTTATTCATTCTAGAGTATATATCATGTTTCTATGTTATTAATATTGTTTATTATGTCATATTAGACTAATTGTGCTAGATAAATAAGCCGTAGAGCTGATATTAGTGTCATATTGAAGGTCTATCTTGTTCTGTCTCCCAACACAATTCCTAACATACGCCAGAAACAGATCTCTCTGGAACACTTTTTTGAGTGAAAGGGGTCCAGTGACTTTTAAGCTGGTCCTAGTGGCATTAAAAAACAAAGAAGGGAAGTAACTCAGGATAAGGACTTGCTACCTGAAGTCTTTATGGAAGGGGATTGAAACAGATTAATTGGATTTCCATTATTTCTTATGGGGAAAATTAATTCGGAATTAGTCAGATTCAGGATAAGTCACTCTCTCTGGAACGGATTAATTATGTAATCCAGGGGTCCACTGTACATTGGTCGTCTCCCACTGAGGTAGGATGACCCGACAAAGAAGAAACACTTTCACCATCATTCACTCTATCACTGTCTTTCCAAAAGTGCACTGATAGTACAGTTCAGATGCTGCTCCAAACTGCAAATATCCCCATCCCTCCTTTGAAGTTACCTACATACAAGTCTTGTCCAGTTTAAAGGTTAAATATCATGAGATATAAAAGTACAGTGGTACCTAGAGGTTTTTTTTTTTTTTTTCAAGTTGGTCGTCTCCCACCGAGGCAGGGTGACCCAAAAAAGATAGAAAATCCCCAAAAAGAAAATACTTTCATCATCATTCAACACTTTCACCACACTCACACATTATCACTGCTTTTGCAGAGGTGCTCAGAATACAACAGTTTAGAAGCATATACGTATAAAGATACACAACATAATCCTCCAAACTGCCAATATCCCAAACCCCTCCTTTAAAGTGCAGGCATTGTACTTCCCATTTCCAGGACTCAAGTCCGACTATAAGAAAATAACCGGTTTCCCTGAATCCCTTCACTAAATATTACCTTGCTCACACTCCAACAGATCGTCAGGTCCCAAGTATCATTCATCTCCATTCACTCCTATCTAACACGCTCATGCACGCTTTACCCCCTCTTTCCTAGAGTTATGAAACTAATTTGTTCCAGAAGGCTGTTTGAGTGCCAATACCGAACGAATTTGTTCCCAAAAGGAATAATGTAAATTAGACTAGTCCGTTTCAGACCCCCAGAAATACTTACAAAAATACACTTACATAATTGTTCAAGTTGGGAATTGTTCGAAACTAGAGGTACCACTGTACTGTAAACACAATTTTAACTACGCTTATGCCAAATAGCTGACTGAAAGAGAATCATTAGTCACTGTGTGACAAGAGTTAATTCATGTCTGAACTTCAGCTGATCAGAGGGAGCAAATTAAAAAGTGATTATACGCACTAACCTGCTGCAGTTTATGTTTGAGTCTGGGCAACTCTGGTAGATCAATATCTAGAGAACAGCCTGTATCAACCATTTTGGCAATGACCTCAGAGTCTGGTATTTCTTGATTGAGCAGGTCTATAGCCTCTGCTTGGAAGGTTGTCACTCTTGTCAAGAGCTCTTTTACAGCCTCACCTTCACGCACAACACAAGCCAGCGATTCTATTTGCTCGTGGAATAATCTTAGCTCCTCTAGTGTTAATCTACTTTTAGCTTCTCCACTTCCTCGGGTCCTTCAAAGAAAAAATGCAAAATGTTCAAAGATTTATAATTTTTTTTTCATTTAAATTAGAAGAAAAAAAATGGCAGAAAGACAAATTTTATGAAGCAGAGGATTAAATAAAATTAATACAAATATCTATACAGATATGTAAATCACAAAATGCAGAATGAACTTTACAAGAGATGATTTTTAAGACTAACCCATGCAGCATGTGGTAGTCTACTGTATAAACTTGTGTAAATCACATAAAGACAATTTACATCACAATCTGAGGGGAGCAGTTACTAACATGCCTGAATGATCAGAGACTAGGCCTCAATTACTGGATGGAGGATAGAGCTTCCACTACTCTTTATGTTGAATCACCCACACCAGTTCTATATATCTTTCAACGAACTGGCCGTATCCCACTGAGGCGGGGAGGCCCAAAAGGAGAAATGAAAGTTTCTCCTTTTACATTTAGTAATATATACAGGAGAAGGGGTTACTAGCCCCTTGCTCCCAGCATTTTAGTTGCCTCTTGCGACATGCATGGCTTACGGAGGAAGAATTCTGTTCCCCATGGAAATTATATATATATAGTGGACCCCCGCGTAACGATCACCTCCGAATGCGACCAATTATGTAAGTGTATTTATGTAAGTGCGTTTGTACGTGTATGTTTGGGGGTCTGAAATGGACTAATCTACTTCACAATATTCCTAATGGGAACAAATTCGGTCAGTACTGGCACCTGAACATACTTCTGGAGAGAAAAAATATCGTTAAAAGGGGGTCCACTGTATATATATATCTAGGTAGTAGGTTGGTACACAGCAACTGCCGAGGGAGGTACTACCGTCCTGCCAAGTGAGTGTAAAACGAAAGCCTGTAATTGTTTTACACGATGGTAGGATTGCTGGTGTCTTTTTTTTTTTCTGTCTCATACACATGCAAGGTTTCAGGTACATCTTGCTTCTTCTACTTACACTTAGGTCACACTACACATACATGTACAAGCATATATATACATACATACCCCTCTGGGTTTTCTTCTATTTTCTTTCTAGTTCTTGTTTATTTCCTCTTATCTCCATGGGGAAGTGGAACAGAATTCTTCCTCCGTAAGCCATGTGTGTCGTAAGAGGTGACTAAAATGACGGGAGGAAGGGGCTAGTAACCCCTTCTCCTGTATATGTTTCACCTCACTCACACAATCACTGTTTTTGCAGAGGTGCTCAGAATACAACAGTTTAGAAGCATATACGTATAAAGTTACACAACATATCCCTCCAAACTACCAATATCCCAAACCCCTCCTTTAACCCTTTGAGGATTTCGGCCGTACTAGTACGGCTTACGACCCAGGGTTTTTGATGTACTAGTACGCCTAAATTCTAGCGTCCTCAAATCTAGTGGGAGAAAGCTGGTAGGTCTACATATGAAAGAATGGGTGTATGTGGTCAGTGTGCACAGTATAAAAAAAATCCTGCAGCACACAGTGCATAATGAGAAAAAAAAAACTGACCATTTTTTTGGAATAAAACAACGAATTTGCACTGTATTTTCGAATGGTATTTATTGTCATATTCTAGTTTTCTTGGTCTCATTTTATAGAATGGAAGACATATTACAGAAATTGAGATGATTTTGACTGGTTTTACAATGAAAAGTACCTTGAAATTGAGCTCAAGTAGCAGAAATGTTCGATTTTTACCAAAGTTCAAAAGTAAACAAATCATGCCAAGGTTCCAATACACGTCAACTGGTGAGTCTAATATTCTTTTGCAAGTGCGCCTACATTATTTATACCATTTTTTACACTAATGCAGTAGTCTGCATAACAGTAAATCTTCTATTTTTTGTGAGAATAAAAATTCAAAGTGGAAAGCAAAAGAATATAACAGGGGCCTTGAGACGTGACTAATGAACAGAGGAAATGTCATTTTAGTGCCAGGAATGTCTTTCTTGTTTATTCTGGACCCTATTCGGAAATTGGCATCTTTTGAAATTTGTGTGAAATTGGCAAAATTGCTAAATTCTGACTACTATACTGGATAGTTGAAATTGATAAATGGGTGGTTTCTTGCATTCATTCGATAGAAAAAATGGAGTTCTAGCGAAATATTCATGTTTTTTGCCGACTAGTACAGTGGAATTGGCCGAAAATGGGGCTCAAAGTGGGCAAAATCGGCGATGCGTAAACATCGCCAAGACCGCTAACTTCACGAGAGCATAATTCTGTAAGTTTTCCATCAAATTTCAAACTTTTGGTGTCATTATGATAGGGAAAAGATTCTCTATCTTTTCATAAGAGATAATATTTTTTTTTTTTAAATTTGGCCGACCCTGAGAACGAGTCTCAGAGAGGGCCTGTCGACCCTCAAAGGGTTAAAGTGCAGGCATAGTATACTTCCCATTTCCAGGACTCAAGACGGGCTATATAAAAATAACTGGTTTCCCTGAATCCCTTCACTAAATATTACCCTGCTTACACTCCAACAGCTCGTCAGCTCCCAGATACCATTCGTCTCCTTTCACTCCTATCGAACACGCTCACGCACGCCTGCTGGAAGTCCAAGCCCCTCGCCCACAAAACCTGTATACAATATTAACGTTAAAAAGAGAAACTTTTGTTTTTCCTTTTGGGCCACCCCGCTTGGGTGGAATACAGCCGTTTTATTGAAAGAAGATATACTGACCTGGTGCGAACCTTCTTTGTGGCAAGATGAGCAGCAACAGTAGCACATTTTTCTGCCTCTGTCACTGCTTGAATCAAAGTCTGCAACAATTCACTCTCTGGAAACCGCTGTGCTTCTGCTTCCTCTACTAGCTCTCGCAGATCACTCAATTCTGAAAGACATTAGCTCAATTATATTTGTGTGATAATTCAGAAAACCATGCAGCTCTGAAAATATAATTGAATTTGTGTGATAATTCAAAGATAAAAACAATGTCAAAATATATTTATAAACAAATTCTGTTTTTTGTTTATTTGTAGGTGAAGCAAATACTAAAGCATGCCAAGTTATTTTCACATTATTTCCCGAAACTTTTTCAACTGCAATAAGCCAGTAAGGTTAGCATTCATGATAAAAAAAAAAAATAACTGCATACCTAACTTGTCTTCTGGCTTTGCTTCTAAAGCTTCCTTCACCTTGACAGCCCAATGGTCAAAGGATTCAGCTCGTACTTTTAAACGTTGCAGTAGGGGAGGAAGTTCGTCTAAAGTGTACCGATATCTGGTTATAAAACAAACAGGATCATGCATAAAATGTATTTTTATTATTGGTGAAAGGCACATGAATGTAACCTAAAGGAAAATTTTTTTTCAACATGTCAGCTGCTTCCCACCAAGGCAAGGTGACCCAAAGAGAAAAAAAAAAAATTTCATCATCATTCAACACTTTCACCATCATTCGTACTTAATCACCGTCTTAGCAGAGGCGCTCAGATATGACAGTTTAGAGGTCCCTCCAAACTGCCAATATTCTAACCCCCTCCTTTAAAGTGCAGATACTGTACTTCCCATTTCCAGGACTCAAGTCTGGCTAACCAGTTTCCCCGACTTCCTTCACAAAATATTACTCTGCTCACACTCCAACAGCTCGTCAGGTCCCAAAAAACCATTCATCTCCATTCACTCCTAACACGCTTATGCACACTTGCTGGAAGTCCAAGCCCCTCACCCACAAAACCTCCTATACCCCTTCCCTCCAACCATTTTTGGGGATGACCCCTACCTCACCTTTCATCCCCAATAGATTTATAACGCTCTCCAAGCCATTCTACTCTCTTCCATTCTCTCTAAATAACTAAACCCAAACCACCTTAACAGCCTCTCTTCAGCCCTCTGATTAATACTTTTAATAACTCCACACCTCCTCCTAATTTCCACACTATGAATTTTCTGCATAATATTTACACCACACATTACCCTTAGACACGACATCTCCAGTGCCTTCAGCTGCCTCCTTACTGCAAATTTACAACCCATGTTTCACAACCACCTAAATGTTGGTACCACTATACTCTCGTATATTCCCTTTTTAGCCTCCATGGATAACCTTTGTCTCCACAAATACCTCAACTCACCACTCACCTTTTTTTCTTCATCAATTCTATGGTTTACCTCATCCTTCATAAACCCATCTGCTGACAAGTCAACTCCCAAATATTTGAAAACATTCACTTCTTCTATACTCCCTCCCTCCAATGTAATATCCACTTTTTCTGTATCTAAATCGTTTGATACCCTCATCACCTTACTCTTATCTATATTCACTTTCAACTTTCTACCTTTACACACCCTCCCAAACTCGTCTACTAACCTTTGCAAATTTCCTTTAGAATCCCCAAAAAGCACAATATCATCAGCAAAAAGTAACTGTTCAACTCCCATTTTGTATTTCATTCCCCATAATTTAATCCTACCCCTCTCCCCAACACCCTAGCATTTACTGCTTTTACAACCCCAACTATAAATATGTTAAACAACCATGGTGACATTACACATCCTTAAGACCTACTTTTACTGGGAAGTAATCTCCCCCTCTCCTACACACCCTAACCTGAGCCTCACTACCCTCATAAAAACTCTTTACAGCATTTAATAACATACTACTTATTGCATACACTTGCAACATCTGCTCCCCTATCCAATATCATATGCCTTTTGTAAATTCATAAATGCAATGACAACTTCCTTGTCTTTATCTAAATACTGTTCACATAAGCAAATTTTTATTATTTATTATCACACTGGCCGATTCCCACCAAGGCAGGGTGGCCCGAAAAAGAAAAGCTTTCACCATCATTCACTCCATCACTGTCTTGCCAGAAGGGTGCTTTACACTACAGTTTTTAAACTGCAACATTAACACCCCTCCTTCAGAGTGCAGGCACTGTACTTCCCATCTCCAGGACTCAAGTCCAGCCTGCCGGTTTCCCTGAACCCCTTCATAAATGTTACTTTGCTCACACTCCAACAGCACGTCAAGTATTAAAAACCATTCGTCTCCATTTACTCCTATCAAACACGCTCATGCACGCCTGCTGGAAGTCCAAGCCCCTCGCACACAAAACCTCCTTTACCCCCTCCCTCCAACCTTTCCTAGGCCGACCCCTACCCCGCCCTCCTTCCACTACAGACTGATACACTCTTGAAGTCATTCTGTTTCGCTCCATTCTCTCTACATGTCCGAACCACCTCAACAACCCTTCCTCAGCCCTCTGGACAACAGTTTTGGTAATCCCGCACCTCCTCCTAACTTCCAAACTACGAATTCTCTGCATTATATTCACACCACACATTGCCCTCAGACATGACATCTCCACTGCCTCCAGCCTTCTCCTCACTGCAACATTCATCACCCATGCTTCACACCCATATAAGAGTGTTGGTAAAACTATACTCTCATACATTCCCCTCTTTGCCTCCAAGGACAAAGTTCTTTGTCTCCACAGACTCCTAAGTGCACCACTCACCCTTTTCCCCTCATCAATTCTATGATTCACCTCATCCTTCATAGACCCATCCGCTGACACGTCCATTCCCAAATATCTGAATACATTCACTTCCTCCATACTCTCTCCCTCCAATCTGATATCCAATCTTTCATCACCTAATATTTTTGTTATCCTCTTAACCTTACTCTTTCCTGTATTCACTTTTAATTTTCTTCTTTTGCACACCCTACCAAATTCATCCACCAATCTCTGCAACTTCTCTTCAGAATCTCCCAAGAGCACAGTGTCATCAGCAAAGAGCAACTGTGACAACTCCCACTTTGTGTGTGATTCTTTATCTTTTAACTCAACGCCTCTTGCCAAGAGCCTTGCATTTACTTCTCTTACAACCCCATCTATAAATATATTAAACAACCACGGTGACATCATACATCCTTGTCTAAGGCCTACTTTTACTGGGAAATAATTTCCCTCTTTCCTACATACTCTAACTTGAGCCTCACTATCCTCGTAAAAACTCTTCACTGCTTTCAGTAACCTACCTCCTACACCATACACCTGCAACATCTGCCACATTGCCCCCCTATCCACCCTGTCATACGCCTTTTCCAAATCCATAAATGCCAGAAAGACCTCTTTAGCCTTATCTAAATACTGTTCACTTATATGTTTCACTGTAAACACCTGGTCCACACACCCCCTACCTTTCCTAAAGCCTCCTTGTTCATCTGCTATCCTATTCTCAGTCTTACTTTTAATTCTTTCAATAACTCTACCATACACTTTACCAGGTATACTCAACAGACTTATCCCCCTATAATTTTTGCACTCTCTTTTGTCCCCTTTGCCTTTATACAAAGGAACTATGCATACTCTCTGCCAATCCCTAGGTACCTTACCCTCTTCCATACATTTATTAAATAATTGCACCAACCACTCCAAAACTATATCCCCACCTGCTTTTAACATTTCTATCTTTATCCCATCAATCCCGGCTGCCTTACCCCCTTTCATTTTACCTACTGCCTCACGAACTTCCCCCACACTCACAACTGGCTCTTCCTCACTCCTACAAGATGTTATTCCTCCTTGCCCTATACACGAAATCACAGCTTCCCTATCTTCATGAACATTTAACAATTCCTCAAAATATTCCCTCCATCTTCCCAATATCTCTAACTCTCCATTTAATAACTCTCCTCTCCTATTTTTAACTGACAAATCCATTTTTTCTCTAGGCTTCCTTAACTTGTTAATCTCACTCCAAAACTTTTTCTTATTTTCAACAAAATTTGTTGATAACATCTCACCCACTCTCTCATTTGCTCTCTTATTACATTGCTTCACCACTCTCTTAACCTCTCTCTTTTTCTCCATATACTCTTCCCTCCTTGCATCACTTCTACTTTGTAAAAACTTCTCATATGCTAACTTTTTCTCCCTTACTACTCTCTTTACATCATTCCACCAATTGCTCCTCTTCCCTCCCGCACCCACTTTCCTGTAACCACAAACTTCTGCTGAACACTCTAACACTACATTTTTAAACCTACCCCATACCTCTTCAACCCCATTGCCTATGCTCTCATTAGCCCATCTATCCTCCAATAGCTGTTTATATCTTTCCCTAACTGCCTCCTCTTTTAGTTTATAAACCTTCACCTCTCTCTTCCCTGATGCTTCTATTCTCCTTGTATCCCATCTACCTTTTACTCTCAGTGTAGCTACAACTAGAAAGTGATCTGATATATCTGTGGCCCCTCTATAAACATGTACATCCTGAAGTCTACTCAACAGTCTTTTATCTACCAATACATAATCCAACAAACTACTGTCATTTCGCCCTACATCATATCTTGTATACTTATTTATCCTCTTTTTCTTAAAATATGTATTACCTATAACTAAACCCCTTTCTATACAAAGTTCAATCAAAGGGCTCCCATTATCATTTACACCTGGCACCCCAAACTTACCTACCACACCCTCTCTAAAAGTTTCTCCTACTTTAGCATTCAGGTCCCCTACCACAATTACTCTCTCACTTGGTTCAAAGGCTCCTATACATTCACTTAACATCTCCCAAAATCTCTCTCTCTCCTCTGCATTCCTCTCTTCTCCAGGTGCATACACGCTTATTATGACCCACTTCTCGCATCCATTACTTTAATCCACATAATTCTTGCATTTACACATTCATATTCTCTTTTCTCCTTCCATAACTGATCATTCAACATTACTGCTACCCCTTCCTTTGCTCTAACTCTCTCAGATACTCCAGATTTAATCCCATTT
Organism: Cherax quadricarinatus; assembly: GCF_038502225.1. Classification (NCBI taxonomy): domain Eukaryota; kingdom Metazoa; phylum Arthropoda; class Malacostraca; order Decapoda; family Parastacidae; genus Cherax; species Cherax quadricarinatus. The sequence goes on along the minus strand of NC_091327.1, from coordinate 20,814,284 downwards.
ATTTCCCCCCACTGAAACTCCCCTATCCCCTTCAGCTTTGTTTCACTTAGGGCCAGGACATCCAACTTCTTTTCATTCATAACATCAGCAATCATCTGTTTCTTGTCATCTGCACTACATCCACGCACATTCAAGCGAATATAGTTTCTATACTTAATCTGGCATCCACATGAAACATTTACATTACCTTAATGTTCTACTTTAGCTCCCTCATACATGTGAAAATATCTGCCTACAAAATAACCTTGTATCAGCTTGTTTATGCCCAAAATGCTGTGCATTTTATTGGTTTCAATAAAGATGCCTCCACCCCTAAGGAATTTCACTTAAAACTCATAGAATTCTTTGTTTATATTTTCTACTAATGAAAGATTTTAAATGGAAGAAGATTGAGTATCCAGAAGTAGTGTGTGAGCTTGTTAAGAGCCAAGTGAGTAAAGAGAAGTGGTACTGCAGATCTGACTACCTCTTGGATTTTAAGCAGGGTAACATTTATGAAGAATATTCAGGAAAATCAATTAGTTGGACTAGAGTTCTAGGTGGGAAGAACAATGCCTGCACTCTGAAAAAGGGGTGGGGATGTTGCTGTTCAGAGAATCTCTGAATTGTGATGTCTGCAAACTTCTGGCAAGACAGTTACTGAAAGATTCATGGAGAATTTTTTTTTTAAGGTCACCCTACTTTAACCCTTTCAGGGTCGAGAGGCCAAATTTCAAAGTGTACACCAGGGTCCAAGAATTTTCAAAAAATAATTTTGTTATTTTTTCTTATGAAATGGTAGAGAATCTTTTTCTGAAGGTAATAAAACAAAAAGTACGAAATCTGATGGAAAATTTACGAAATTATGCTCTCGCGAATTTTGACGTGTCAGCGATATTTACGGATCGGTGATTTTGCTAACTTTGACTCTCATTTTAGGCCAATTACATTATTCCAGTCGACCAAATTCTTAGCTATTTCACTAGTATTACTTCTATTCTATCTATTGAGCACAAGAAATCGGCAAGTCAACTGTTTCAACTACAAAATGAAGTGATCGGAAATTGGTAATTTGGCCAATTTAATGCAAAGTTCAAAATATTCCAATTTCAAAATAAGGTCCAGAATAAACAATGCAGGCATTCCTGGCACTAAACTAACATTTCCTCTGTTCATTAGTTATGTTTTCAGACTTTACAAATGAATTCCAGTTTGATTTTAAATTCACATAATGAATTTTTATTCAAACCAAAGTATTTGTTTACTCTTGAATATCGGCAAAAATTTAACATTTCTGCTACTTTGAGCTCTGTTTCAAGCTATTTTCAGTACTAAAACCAATCAAAATAATCTCTATTTCTGTAATATATCTTCCATTCTATCAAATGAGACCAAGAAATCGCAAATACAACTATAAAAAACATACGAAAAACACTGCAAATTCGCTGTTTTAACTGAAAATTATGGTCTCAGTTTTTTCCTCTCATTATGGACTGTGTGCTGCAGGATTTGTTTCATGTGGTACACACATACCACATAGATGTATTCTCTCATATCAAGGCCCAAATTTACCACTCACAGCTTATCAGAGCGAGCTGAGCTCATGGCGTAGATCTATGGTTTGGACCCTCAACATAAAGCCGTACATCTACAGCACGGACCCTGAAAGGGTTAATGGAAGATTGCCAATGTGTTAAAAAATTATCAAAGTAAATTTTCAAGGAAGCACAGGAGTCATCATAATTGCAATTAAACATGTCAGGGACAATGAAGTGCAGGAAAAAATTAGCAGAACAACGAATTAATTATAAGGAAAAATATTGACAACTAACCTGAGTGTGTGGTTCTCTGGTGGACATTCGCATAACATTTTATAATGTCTTAAACACACTAAGCGGTCTTGGACACAGGTGCAGGTCACAGCTGACAGAAAACATGTTGTTTTGCAGAAATCACATTGTCTTTCATCATCTGGTAGAAGCTCAAATGCTTCTCTTTCTGCACTTGTTACTCCCTGTAGAAAACACAAGTCTCAGTTCTGATGTGAAAGTCACCTATTTTATGAATATTTCCAAGAATAAAGTAAATGGTGTTAAGAATTATGCCTGGTCACAGACCGGGCCGCGGGGGCGTTGACCCCCGAAACTCTCTCCAGGTAAACTCTCCAGTGTCAAGCAGTGTAGGCAGTGAACTTCTCATCCCTTGAACTAGTCTGGCTAACTGGCTTCTTCTTTCAACAAACTGGCCATATCCCACCAAGACAGAATGGCCCAAAATGAAAAACTGAAGTTTCTCTTTTTAAATTTAGTAACATACAGGAGAAAGGGTTACTAGCCCCTTGCTCCCAACATTTCAGTCACCTCTCATGACACTCATGGAATATGGAGGAAGAATTCAGTTCCATTTCCCCAGGGAGATAAGTGGAAATAAACAATAACAAGAACTAGTAAGAAAATAAAAAAAAAACATTATTTTTTTCAACAAACTGGTCGTATCCCACCGAGGCAGGGTGGCCCAAAAAGAAAAACGTAAGTTTCTCTTTTTAAATTTAGCAATTTATACAGGAGAAGGGGTTACTAGGACCTTGCTCCTGGCATTTTAGTCGCCTCTTACAACACACATGGCTTACGGAGGAAGAATTCTGTTTCACTTCCCCATGGAGATAAGAGGAAATAAACAAGAACAAGAACTACAAAGAAAATAGAAGAAAACCCAGAGGGGTGTGTATATATATGCATGTAGATGTGTGTGTAGTGTGACCTAAGTGTAAGTAGAAGTAGCAAGACGTACCTGAAACCTTGCATGTTTATGAGACAGAAAAAAGGCACCAGCAATCCTACCATCATGTAAAACAATTACAGGCTTCCATTTCACACTCACTTGGCAGGACGGTAGTACCTTCCTGAGTGGTTGCTGTCTACTAACCTACTACCTATTGGCTAACTGGCTATCCTTAATTATTAATGTTATGGTGCTCTCACAGCATATTTTGAGACCAAAATATATTTGCCGCCACTCACTAACATGAACTCACTCACTCACGGGAAGTCCCTATCACTCAAGACCAGCTTAAACCCCTCTCCTTTCAATCCTAACTGTGATGTTCTCTATATCTCCTTTCATCCACCCTGGATTTATAAATAACTTAGTCAACATACTGGGCTCCATCCTTTCTCAATGGCAACAACTCAATAGCTCCTCGGCCACCTAATTTTTTTTTTTAACACTCCTGGCCATTTCCCACCACAACAGGGAGACAAAACAAAGAAAACTTTCACTCACTCGTTCAATCTTTTGTTGTGCCCAAAGCAAATAGACATACATAACAGGTCAGATGACCGCCTCCTTTAATTACATAAAGTAAACCTTTTATATGCTCCTTAATCTCCAAACAATAATTGTGCTACCCATTGATCTCAAACATGCCATTTCTACTGCCTTCAGCTGCCACTGCCTCCTCGCTACAATATTCAAAGACTATGCCTCACCCCAACAAAAGGGAAGGCACCACTATACTCTGATTAATTTACCTTATTTGCCTCCAATGATGAACTCCTTTCTTTCAGCAGACACCTCAACACACCCATCTACTTTTGTCCTCTTCTCTATGCTATGACTGTGTACCGACTTTTTTTTTTAAACACGTCAGCCATCTCCCACACAGGCAGGATGACCCAAAAAGTAAAGAAACACATTCATCATTATTCACACAATCACTGTCTTTGCAGAGGAGCCCAGATATGACAGTTTAGATGTCACTCCAAACAGTCAATATCCCAAACCCCTCCTTTAAAGTGCCGCCACAGTACTTCCCACCTCCAGGACTCAAGTCCGGCTAACCGGTTTCCCTGACTCCCGTCACAAAATATTACCCTACTCACACTCCAACTGCTTGTCAGGTTCCAAAAACCATTCTTCTCCATTTACTCCAATCGACCATGCCCACACATGCCTGCTGCATGTCCAGGCCCCTTGCACACAAAACCCCTCCCTCTATCTTTTCCTAGGACGACCCCTACCCCTCCTCCCTTCTACTACAGATTTATACACCCACCAAGTCATTCTATTTTCCTCCATCCTCTCTAAATGACCAAACCACCTCAATAACCCCTATTCAGCCCTCTGAGTAATACTTTTTGTAACTCCACACCTCCTAATTTCCACACTATGAATTCTCTGCATAATATTTACACCACACATTGCCCTTAGACACGACATCTCCACTGCCTCCAGCCTCCTCCTCCTCCTCACTACAGCATTCACAACCCTTCACACTCATATAAGAATACTGGTATTGGCTTATTATTCTATAACGTAATACTGTTGATTATATGAAGGATTTTTGTATTACATAATACTATTTTAAAACACTATAAAGAAATACAGTAAAGACAATGAAAGTACTGCACCAGCAATTATAAGGCTACATTCAGATTGACAAGATCAAACCACACAAAGAGGTAAGTCAAAGTATTCAGTTTTGCTTTATTATTCATGAAAATGAGGGATCTGCAGAAATATGTTAAGCACACAGTTCTCCAAAAGCTACCTTAATATTGCCTGGAACTAAAGGTCTTATTCTTTAAAACTATCAATTGCAGTGCTAAATAAATAAGTAAATATCTACTGTCACTGAATACGTAAACAAATAATTACTGTAACTAAATAGCCATATTTTAAAGTAAATAAATGGATACAAGTTAAGGACTTGCTGCCTTCATGTTGAGTAAATATCTTAAGTTTCACCTCCAAAGTAAATGGTTTTGAACCACTTGAAATTGAGAATCACCTTTATATTCTTTCGAATCACAAACATTAAAAAAATAATGACCGAGTATAGAAAGAAAATCTGCTAGTGCAAATAACAACCGTAAAACTTATAAGGACAATAAAAAACATTGCAAATTAATGTTAGCAAAGATTTAGTAAGAAACTAATACCAACCCAATGAAGGAGTGATCTTCGTAGCTTCTTTTCCAAATCCACCATTCGCAGCATATCTTGGTATGTAGCTGCTGCTACTGTTAAATCTAATTCATCAGGAGTGGACGCCATTTTACAAACCAGTTCATTATGAGAGAAGACACAGTAACGCTTCAAATTACTGTAGTGGAGCACACACTCACGCCCGATAGCCAGCTGTAAAAAATTACAAAATTACAACATGCTCCACAAAAGTAAACTGCAATTTATAATTCAGTGATAATAAAGAATAAAAGTCACAATAATCTGATAACTTGAAAATACAAAAATAAGAGTGTTTGATTAAATTCTCTACTAATGGAGTTAAACACATGGACTAAAATGTTTTATAGCAAACATTTTTGAAAATGTACCTTGCTCAAGGTGGCCAGGGCATACAGTAATGAATAAGGTACTCTGATACACTTGCCAATAACAGTGAAGAATTTGCCCAGTGATGACAACTAAGTATCTGTTAAGGCAAGTTAGCCAGACTCAAGTCCTGGAGGTAGGTAGGGCAGTGCCTGCACTTTTGAAGAAGGGTGGGGGTGTTGCAATTATAGGGGAAATCTGATTCTGGGATGAGTGAGATTGAGTGAATATTAGTGAATGTGTTTTCTTCTTTGGGTCACCCTGCCTTGGCAAGGCCACATCTAAATAATCCCTTTTAACCATTTAGCTGTCAAACAGTTGATTTACGTTTTACTACGTTTTCAGGCTTTCAAATTTGGTGCCAGAGGCCTGACAGGCCTAGGCAGTATAAAATGGGTCTTAACACTCAGTGTGTTCAGTATTTAAAAATCTGGGACCACTTAGTACCTTTAACCGAATGCCAGCTAGAGCAAACAGCATGGAAAACCCCAGGGATTCACTAATGCCACATCATATTAAAAATACTTTTTTGAGGAAAGTGATGTTGACCCCAAGTTTAGTGGCTTTGAGACTGACATGGCCCCCAAGTGGTTGAGGAAACATAAAAAACCTAGATAACCCACGTGCAACATTTGTGGTACATCTTTTCAATTCTGATGCAAATGGTAATGTCATTCTATGCCTTAAGAAGAGAGAGATGATTCTGCAACATGTGTAATACATGTTCGACTGGCTTGCTGGTAACTTTGGTTGGCTAGATGGCTCTGGTTAGCTCTGGCTCAGAGCCACTCATGAATCAGAATCAAGGACTAAGTTTATCTAGACACAGGTACACATAAGTACAGTTATCATACATAGTGCAAATTACCTAGGATAACACAATAAAGCGAAAGTACTATACTGTGCTTGTAGATATGAGGCATAAGCATGACTGGCAAGTAATACACATTTTGATCACAGCTGTATCTTTCCACTTACAGTGGACCCTCGCTTATTGGCCGTTCCTTTTACTGGCCAACTCGGTGATCGGCCGGTTTTTCGGCTCCTGGTGATCAGCCATTTCGGACACGTCTGTCCGCCAGCTGGGGCCACTTGCGCGTCAGTTTGGTTCTCTCTTGGTGTGTGAGGTAGCTTCTGCTCATACATCCAAACATTTCACTTGTTTTCCATTTTTTTTGTGGGTTTTTACAGTGCAACTGCAAAATAAGTAACCATGGCTCCAAAGAAAGTTCCTAGTAAATTTAGTTCCTGTAGTGTGGAAAGTGAGAAACACCATGGAATTTAAGCGTGAAGTGTAGAAGGCATGCAGGGAGTGTAGCAGGCATGCAGGGAGTGTAGCAGGCATGCAGGGAGTGAAGCAGGCATGCAGGGAGTGTGGCAGGCATGCAGGGAGTGTAGAAGGCATGCAGGGAGTGTAGAAGGCATTCCAGAAGCCAGCATTAGTCTTCAATAAAGGTATGTAATAATGATTTAATTGTTAAAATTTTTTTTTTTTGTGAATGTTTTTTTGTCTGCAACGGATTAATTGTGTTAACATTAATGGGTCTCATCTCTCGCCTGGACCAATCCTGGATAGATCTGTCATTTCAGCAGAACCATCAACACAGGAGGGATGTGGGTGGCCTTACTGTTATGTACAAGGCCAATATTGTAAAAGTACCACACTTGGACCCACTTCGAGGACAGCGTAAAGCAAGTTTCTATACCACAAGACGGGCAGAAAGCAGAAACTTCACTCTGGCTGTACCCTTCTCCAGAACATCACTTCATCTGAGATCATTTATTCCCAGGATGACTCAAGTCTGGAACACATTCATACAACATTATGATGTCAACGAGATAAAGTCAGTTGATCAGATGAAAATGCTGGCCCACAGATGGCTCCAACTTCATCCTGTTCCCTACGTGTATGTTTCATAACAATAAAAATGCTTTCAAATGAGCTGATGTAGGTAACAGCTCTTAGCTTATCAATAAAGTTAGGAATCCTTAACCTAACCTTGTCAAACCCTGTTTAAAAAAAAAAAAAATATGCTCGTGTGTGTATGGAACAGTGAGAACAAATAAACATGTGTCAAGGTTCAGTGGGATAAATGCACCATCAGCAATACTGAGTGACTGCACTGTCAGCAGAGTAGTAACACTGACATTGTGCTTGAAGGTGTTTCATATACTCTAGCACTTTTAAAAACATTGTTGGGACATATAAAGTAAAAAAGAAAGGTATAACAGCAAATTTTTTGCAAGCAGCAGGACTCCATGTTGCTGTCACATGAGCATCTAGTGCCATCTTTGCTGCCTTATACATATCTCGATATGTACTGGCCTAAATTTTTTTTTTCTGATCTTATTACACACAGAAAATTGCCCTCTTTTAATTTTTTTTTTTTTTCAAAATATTTGGAATGCTAGCAGTAAATAAGGGGCCTGTTATCCAATTAATTTTTGCTTCTTTGTTTACCGTCAGATTTCCTCCTTCAGTTTGGGTGCTCAAGGCTAAGTGTTTTCTCTATTTCCTGTAAATAGTATTTATCAATAAGATACCTCAAACAACAACTGAGAAAAGACTGAAAAATACACTCTTGAAGACTGTTTCGCTCCATTATCAATAAGATACCTCAAACAACAACTGAGAAAAGACTGAAAAAGGACTGATTTACTGAAAATGCCCTTTGGCAGGAAGGTAGTCCTATGAGACGACGTAAGGTTGTTTGGACACTTGGTGCCGAGAGAACAATACTTATACGAATTTTCCCTGAGACCTTTCCTCTAAATAACTTATCTTTATTTCACAAAAAAATAAAGTTTGTTAGTTCTTGGAATGTTGAAAAAAATCTGCCCTTTACTCCCACATAAATCCCAAAGTATTTGGAATATTTCCAAAATTCTCTTGGAATTAATTAGAGAAATCATTATTTTACCATTTCTGTGAATATTATTCAACTTAATAAAGTAATAAAGGCGTACCATAGCGAAATAAGTGAATAAGTTACTTCCGAGATATTGGCCTGGAACGCCGGCCGGCCAGCCGTCTCGAAAAAATTTTTTTGCAAAAATCGCGTTTGTTTCGGTGTATTTCTTAGTAAACTGACGTTCAAGTGCAGTTATCCTCTTCAAAACACCGTTTTCTCTTACTCAAAGATGACATGGAGACGAGTAACTAGTGTATATCGAAATACATATTGCTGGTGGACTCTCACCATATTATGGCCTATTTTATTCAGTCTAGAGTATATAGCATGTCTGTATGTTATTTATAGTGTTTATTATATCATATTAGATCAATTCTGATAGATAAATAAGCCGTAGAGTTGATATAAGCGTAATAATGAAGTGATTTCTCCTGGCTCTCTGGAGCGGGAATACTGCTAGATGGTTCCTGATTGGCTAGAAGTCTACGTATAAGCTCCGCCTACTCTTTTATGATGCCAAATAGTCAATTATTACATTTAAAGAATTTTTTTTTTTTTTTCTCAACAAGTCGGTCGTCTCCCACCGAGGCAGGGTGACCCAAAAAAAGAAAGAAAATCTCCAAAAAGAAAATACTTTCATCATCATTCAACACTTTCACCACACTCACACATTATCACTGCTTTTGCAGAGGTGCTCAGAATACAACAGTTTAGAAGCATATACGTATAAAGATATACAACATATCCCTCCAAACTGCCAATATCCCAAATCCCTCCTTTAAAGTGCAGGCATTGTACTTCCCATTTCCAGGACTCAAGTCCGACTATATGAAAATAACCGGTTTCCCTGAATCCCTTCACTAAATATTACCCTGCTCACACTCCAACAGATCGTCAGGTCCCAAGTATCACTCATGTCCATTCACTCCTATCCAACACGCTCATGCACGCTTGCTGGAAGTCCAAGCCCCTCGCCCACAAAACCTCCTTTACCCCCTCTTTCCAACCCTTTCGAGGACGACCCCTACCCCTCTTTCCTTCCCCTATAGATTTATATGCTTTCCATGTCATTCTACTTTGATCCATTCTCTCTAAATGACCAAACCACCTCAACAACCCCTCTTCTGCCCTCTGACTAATGCTTTTATTAACTCCACACCTTCTCCTAATTTCCACACTCCGAATTTTCTGCATAATATTTACACCACACATTGCCCTTAGACAGGACAGAATAATGCAAGAAAAAGCGATAAAAAAGAAGGAAAAAATTCCAAAAAAATATATGGGCTGTCAGCAGATGCGCTACCCATATAGCCGTCACCATACCTGATATAAATGACTATAATTTCTTGTAGAAACGTCGTAGAACATTGATTCCTGTACCATTGTGTTGCCAAAGAGTTAAGCTATTTTTCTATATGAACAACTCAATTTCCACAATTTTTCAATTTTTTTTTGAGAGCGCACAGAAAATTGGATGACAGGCCCCTATTATACATATCTCAATATGTACTGGCCTAAATTTTTTTCTGATCTTATTACACACAGAAAATTGCCCTCTGTTTTAAAAGATTTTTTTTTTTAAATATTTGGAATGCTAGCAGTAAAACGTAGAACAATAGTTTGACAGTTAACCCTTAAACGGTCCAAACAAATTGACGTTCAAATTCGTAGTGCTACAAAAGTAGATCTACTTTTTTTTTACACATTTTCAAATGTAAAACAAAAAAAAAGATCTACATTTTTTTACATACTTTCAGATGTTGAAAAAACGTATATATACGTTTGGACCATTTAAGGGTTAAAGGGTTAAGTAACTAATTTCACTTGTTTATACGTTTTGAGAGCTGCCTTATGTGTAAAACTCCACTTGCCCTTTCCAGGATGCATGCTGCCTTCTGATTATGCTGTTTTGTCTTTTCATCCTTAACCCTTTGACTGTTTCGGTCGTATATATATGTCTTACGAGCCACCGTATTTGACGTATATATATACGTACTCAAATTCTAGTGGCTTCAAATCAAGCAGGAGAAAGCTGGTAGGCCCACATGTGAGAGAATGGGTCTGTATGGTCAGTGTGCACCATATCAAAAAATCCTGCAGCACGCAGTGCATAATGAGAAAAAAAACTCCGACTTTATTTTAATTAAAACGCCGACTTTGTGGTCTATTTTTGTATAGTATTTATGGTTGTATTCTCGTTTTCGTGGTCTCATTTGATAGAATGGAAAACATATTATAGAAATAGAGGTGATTTTGATTGGTTTTACTATGAAAAGAACCTTGAAATAGAGCTCGAAGTAGGGGAAACGTTTGATTTTTGCCGATGTTCAAAAGTGAACAAATGATGTCATTGTCCAATAAATGTCCAACTAGCCATTCTAATATGCAGTCATGAATGGGTTGACATTATTTATACAATTATTACAATATTGCAGTAGTCTGCATAGCAGTAAATCTTCTATTTTTTGTTTATCTGGAGTTTATCTGGAGAGAGTTCCGGGGGTCAACGCCCCCGCGGCCCGGTCTGTGACCAGGCCTCCTTAGGTCAGTGTCCCAGGATGCGACAAACACCAGTCGACTAACACCCAGGTACCCATTTTACTGATGGGGAACATAGACAACAGGTGGAAAGAAACACGTCCAATGTTTCTACTCTGGCTGGGAATAAAATTCAATACAGAAAGCAATAATAATATCAGAGGGGCCTGGAGACATGACTGATGAACAAAGAAAGTGTTATTTTAGAGCCAGGAAGCTCTGCATTGTTCATTCTGGACCCTATTTTGAAATAGGCATATTTTTTAATTTGCGTGAAATTGGCCAAATTGCAAATTTCTGACCACATTACTGGGTAGTTGAAATCAGTAAATGGGCAGTTTCTTGTACTCAATTGATAGAAAAAATGGAGTTCTAAAGAAATAGCTATGAGTTTGGTCGACTGGAACAATAGAATTAGCCGAAATTAGGGCTCAAAGTGGGTGAAATCACCGATTTGTAAATATCGCTGAGATTGCTAACTACGCGAGAGCGTAATTCCATAAGTTTTCCATCAAATTTCGTTCTTTTGGTGTCATTACCATCGGGAAAAGATTCTCTATCATTTCATAAGAAAAAATTATTTTTTTTTTTCCAAAAATTTCTTGACACCAGGAGACACCTCAGGATTTGGGGTTTCGACAGTCAAGGGGTTAATGAGGCTTATAATTAAGATCTGCTGTTATTTATTGTACGTTTTTACTTACTATTAGATGCATTTGTTAGAATTAGCAGTGTTATGAGATTTTCTCAAGCTGTTACTTCAGTCTTCTATATTATCTTAATTCTTACCAAACATAAATTAGCCTCACAATATGGAGCTTTTAATAATAAAAGGAACTGGCTGATAAAGTTTGTCAGGAAACAGGACAAGTGTTTCCTGATGGGGGTCTCACATGATGACCCATAGCTGGAGCTTTCGGTCATCTGACCAAGGCCTTCTGCTGGCTTACTGGTCCACCCCTTTAAAAAATTTTGTCATAGTTATAACTATTCTTATATAATATAATAAAAGAAACTACTAAAATGCAAATTTAACTAACATACAGTCCTTACCCAGTCAGGTGGAGCAAAGTTGACAGCCTCAGCAAAATTATAGCCTTGGTTAAATCCAGCATGATAAGATCTTGGAAAAGTTATCACAAATTCTCCAGCATGTTGGTCTGTTCTCACAATTGGCACCCCTGCAAACATTTTATTACTAAATTTAATTTACAAAGGTATTTTTTAAAAAAAAATTTGCAATTGCCAAAATCTGAATAAGGCCATCCCTATACGAAATATGCACAAAGACCTTTAGATAAGGAAAAGTTGTCTCTCAACTGCTGAAAAGATTTAACGAAATGAAATGTTATAGCAAAACAAGTTTGATATCAACATAGTTGCCAACCATAATTACATTCAAATAGGTCCAATTAATTCCCAGTGAATACAGCTTCTCAGAAAATTAAGCATTAGAATAAAGTAGTGTAAATATAGCCTTGGATAAAAGATATAAACAAATAAAAGAATTACAAAGGTAGTAGGTTGGTAGACAGCAACCGCCCAAGGAGGTATTACCATCCTGCCTAGTGAGTGTAAAACGGAAGCCTGTACAGTGGACCCCCCGAGTTTCATGATTAATCTGTTCCAGAAAGTCTGCCGACTGGTGAAATTCATGATTGGCGAATCTATTTTCCCCGTAAGAAATAATGGAAACCCAATTAATCCGTTTCAGACAAAAGTATTAACAAAAAATAATTTTTTTAAAGATAAAATATAGATTTACATACAGAAAACAATGACAAGTAAATATAAAACACTAATAAAATGGATAAATAAACATTTAACATCACACTTAACCTTTATTGATTCTTGTTGGTGTAGGAGGTAGGTAGGAGGCAAGAGGAAGGCGAGTTTATTATGCTTCAATATGCCGCTAATATCATCTCTGCGGCTTATTTATCTATCGCAATTCATCTAATATGACATTATAAATAATATTAATAACATAGAAACATGATATATACTCTAGAATGAATAAAATATGTAATAATGTACAAGAGGAGTAAATGGTGCAAGTGTTGTTGTTGGGTTCAAGGGCCGCCACTGAGAGAAGCCGTGTTGGTGGCGGTGGAGGCTTTGGCCACCACCACCATCACACTTAAACACTGTATGTAATTTATAAATAAGAAATATTTACATTTTAATTTATATGTAAGAAATATTTACATTTTAATTTATAAATAAGTAAGTTTATTCAGGTATACACAAATACAGTTACATACATATATTATCATACATAGCAGCATATGTGTAAAGTACCCAGGATAACCCAAAAAATTCAAGAGTGACATATTTCCATTGACGTCCTTTTATTTTTTTTTTCAACAAGTCGGATGTCTCACACCGAGGCAGGGTGACCCAAAAAAGAAAGAAAATCCCCAAAAAGAAAATACTTTCATCATCATTCAACACTTTCACCACACTCACACATTATCACTGCTTTTGCAGAAGTGCTCAGAATACAACAGTTTAGAAGCATATACGTACATGTATAAAGATACACAACATATCCCTCCAAACTGCCAATATCCCAATCCCCTCCTTTAAAGTGCAGGCATTGTACTTCCCATTTCCAGGACTCAAGTCCGACTATATGAAAATAACCGGTTTCCCTGAATCCCTTCACTAAATATTACCCTGCTCACACTCCAACAGATCGTCAGGTCCCAAGTATCATTTGTCTCCATTCACTCCTATCTAACACACTCATGCACGCTTGCTGGAAGTCCAAGCCCCTTGCCCACAAAACCTCCTTTACCCCCTCTCTCCAACCCTTTCGAGGACGACCCCTACCCCTCCTTCCTTCCCCTATAGATTTATATGCTTTCCATGTCATTCTACTTTGATCCATTCTCTCTAAATGACCAAACCACCTCAACAACCCCTCTTCTGCCCTCTGACTAATGCTTTTATTAACTCCACACCTTCTCCTAATTTCCACACTCCGAATTTTCTGCATAATATTTACACCACACATTGCCCTTAGACAGGACATCTCCACTGCCTCCAACCATCTCCTCACTGCTGCATTTACCACCCAAGCTTCACATCCATAAGTGTTGGTACTACTATACTTTCATACATTCCCTTCTTTGCCTCCATAGATAACGTTTTTTGACTCCACTTATACCTCAACGCACCACTCACCTTTTTTCCCTCATCAATTCTATGATTAACCTCATCCTTCATAAACCCATCTGCCGACACGTCAACTCCCAAGTATCTGAAAACATTCACTTCTTCCATACTCCTCCTCCCCAATTTGATATCCAATTTTTCTTTATCTAAATCATTTGATACCCTCATCACATTACTCTTTTCTATGTTCACTTTCAACTTTCTACCTTTACACACATTCTCAAACTCATCCACTAACCTTTGCAATTTTTCTTTAGAATCTCCCATAAGCACAGTATCATCAGCAAAAAGTAACTGTGTCAGTTCCCATTTTGAATTTGATTCCCCATAATTTAATCCTACCCCTCTCCCGAACACCCTAGCATTTACTTCTTTTACAACCCCATCTATAAATATATTAAACAACCATGGTGACATTACACATCCCTGTCTAAGACCTACTTTTACCGGGAAGTATTCTCCCTCTCTTCTACATACCCTAACCTGAGCCTCACTATCCTCATAAAAGCTCTTTACAGCATTTAGTAACTTACCACCTATTCCATATACTTGCAACATCTGCCACATTGCTCCTCTATCCACTCTATCATATGCCTTTTCTAAATCCATAAATGCAATAAAAACTTCCCTACCTTTATCTAAATACTGTTCACATATATGCTTCAATGTAAACACTTGATCTACACATCCCCTACCCACTCTGAAGCCTCCCTGCTCATCCGCAATCCTACATTCTGTCTTACCTCTAATTCTTTCAATTATAACCCTACCGTATACTTTTCCTGGTATACTCAGTAAACTTATTCCTCTATAATTTTTACAATCTCTTTTGTCCCCTTTCCCTTTATATAAATGGACTATACATGCTCTCTGCCAATCCCTAGGTACCTTCCCCTCTTTCATACATTTATTAAACAAAAGTACCAACCACTCCAACACTATATCCCCCCCTGCTTTTAAAATTTCTGTCATGATCCCATCAGTTCCAGCTGCTTTACCCCCTTTCATTCTACGTAATGCCTCACGTACCTCCACCACACTTACATTCTGCTCTTCTTTACTCCTAAAAGATGCTATACCTCCCTGGCCAGTGCATGAAATTACCGCCTCCCTTTCTTCCTCAACATTTAAAAGTTCCTCAAAATATTCTCGCCATCTACCTAATACCTCCCTCCCCCCATTTACTAACTCCCCTACTCTGTTTTTAACTGACAAATCCATACTTTCCCTAGGCTTTCAATTAACTTGTTTAACTCACTCCAAAATTTTTTCTTATTTTCATTAAAATTTCTTGACAGTGCCTCTCCCACTCTTTCATCTGCTCTCCTTTTGCACTCTCACACCACTCTCTTCACCTTTCTTTTACTCTCCATATACTCTGCTCTTCTTATAACACTTCTGCTTTGTAAAAACCTCTCGTAAGCTACCTTTTTCTCTTTTATCACACCCTTTACTTCATCATTCCACCAATCACTCCTCTTTCCTCCTGCCCCCATCCTCCTATAACCACAAACTTCTGCCCCACATTCTAATACTGCATTTTTAAAACTATTCCAACCCTCTTCAACCCCCCCACTACTCATCTTTGCACTAGCCCACCTTTCTGCTAATAGTCGCTTATATCTCGCCCGAACTTCCTCCTCCCTTAGTTTATACACTTTCACCTCCCTCTTACTTGTTGTTGCCACCTTCCTCTTTTCCCATCTACCTCTTACTCTAACTGTAGCTACAACTAAATAATGATCTGATATATCAGTTGCCCCTCTATAAACATGTACATCCTGGAGCCTACCCATCAACCTTTTATCCACCAATACATAATCTAAAACTACTTTCATTACGTGCTACATCATACCTTGTATATTTATTTATCCTCTTTTTCATAAAATATGTATTACTTATTACCAAATTTCTTTCTACACATAGCTGAATTAAAGGCTCCCCATTTACATTTACCCCTGGCACCCCAAATTTACCTACTACTCCCTCCATAACATTTTTACCCACTTTAGCATTGAAATCCCCAACCACCATTACTCTCACACTTATATTTACACTTATTCTATTTACTTTTATACTTACACTTTTATATTTACACCTACCTTGGAGGAGATTTTAGTTTAATTAGTTTGATGAAGGAGATGTTGGCAGAGGTTTAGGGTGGTGGAAGATAGCAGGGCGGTGTATGTTCAGCAGTCATACACATCCAACAACATTGGAGAGTTACTCTCATGTTGTTTTTCTATCGCTTACTCGCTTAACTTACTTGCTACACTGTTAATTCTACACTTTATCGCTGGGTGGAGCTATAGCCTTTATCGATACCTGCTGCTTTAGTATCATACATATTGTAGAATCACTGAATCACTGCAGAAGGCACATTCTCCCCTCTCTCTTCCTCCTCTACTTAGTACTTTGCTATGAGTTTTTTCTTGAATTCTATCCTGTTTCTCACCTTCTTTACCAAAGGGCTGGCACTAGGAGCTTTCTTTGGGCCCATGGTGGCTTATTTAGCAGTTGCAAGCACAAAAAACAATGAATTATTATGAAATGTGTTGTATGAACCCGTGGGGTGATGGTCACATGCTGGTAAACAATGGCACACTGAGTGCGAATAGTGCGGGAGACTGGCTTTGTGTGCACGCTGACGGGCAGACGCGTACCAGAAGGTCGCCAAATCACAAGTCCAATCATGAGCCACGAAGCTAAATTTTGCCAAAAAAACTTGCCGAAAGTCGGATTTCACAAAAGTCACAGCCACCGAACGGCAGGGATCCACTGTAGTTGTTTTTCTTTGATGGTGGGATTGTTCTTGTCTTTTTTGTCTCAAACATTCAAGATTTTAGGTACGTCTTGCTACTTCTACTTACACTTAGGTCACACTACGGATACATGTACAAGCATTTATACACGTGCACCCCTCTGGGCTTTCTTCTGCTTTCTTACTAGTTCTTGTTCTTGTTTATTTCCTCTTATCTCCATGAGGAAGTGGAACAGAATTCTTCCTCTGTAAGCCATGCATGTCGTAAGAGGCAACTAACATGCCGGGAGCAAGGGGCTAGTAACTCCTTCCCCTGAAGAATTGAGACACTTATGTAACATATGGGAATCTTTGTTGAAGAAACGTTTTGTCACACAGTGGCTTCATCAGTCTATACAAAGCAGGAAGGCATAAGGAGAGGAGTAGTTTGAGGTAATCAGTCCCTCAGCCTGGAGTCAATGTGATCAGTCCATCAATCTTGTAAAAAGTACAGCACAGGGCCGTAGCAGTGGCTTATATACTGTAGCCAGGTGAGGCGCAGCAGGAGGCGGCGGGGTCATAGTGGAACCATCCACTAGTCTAAGTAGGTCTTCGTCCAAAGATTGTATAGACTGATGAAGCAACTGCGTAGCGAAACATTTTTTCAATAAAAGATTCCCGTATATTGCACAAGTGTCTCAATTCTTCAACTTGTCGGTTTTCAAAACCATTCATCACACACAACTCCTCCTCCTGTATACACTACTAAAGTTAAAAAGAGAAACTTTCGTTTTGGGCCACCCTGCCTCAGTGGGATATGGCTGGTTTGTTGAATGAAGTGAAAATACTAAAGTATGGATAATATCGAAGGCAAAGAATATTAAAACGAAAACTTCGACAATCATTGTGCACCAACCTGCTTTCATTAAAATATTTGGGTTCATAATAGTGACTAGCTGATGAAGCAGATCTGGTTGTGCCTGGAACAACTCTGGTGCAGCTTTTTTCATGGCAGACTCAAAGAGCTCAGCTTGTGCTCCCGGCACCCCATACCAAGTCTTGGGCTCTCCCCTGTAAATATGACAGGTTATTTAGTTTTACCACAGAAACTAAATAAATTTAGTAAGGTGAGCCAGTTACATGCAATTAATGCAAGGAAACTGATCAAGAATGACTATTATATAGTGAAACTAATACAAAAATTATGATTATGAGCCTCTCCAAGATATGGATTATTAACAGAATGGCTTAACAATTTTTTGTTTTTACACACATTAGTCATCTCCCACCAAACCAGGGTGACCCAAAAGAGGAGAAAACACCCTCACTATCATTCACTCTATCACTGTCTTGCCAGAGCCACATTGATACCACAGTTCAGATGCCCCTCTAAATGTTTTATAATATACTAGCACTCTTTTTATGGGTGTGAAACGTAAGTTGTGAAATGTTACAGCAAAGAGGAGGCTGGAGGCAGTGGAGTTGTGCCTGAAGGAAATGTATGGTGTATATATTATGCAGAGAATTCATAGCTTGGAGATTAGGAAGCTGGTTATTAACAGCTTTATCCAGAGGGCTGAGGAGAGGCTGTAGAGGTTGTTTGGACATTTAGAGAGGATGGAGCAAAATAGGATGACTTGGAGGGCATATAAAAATGTAGTGGAGGGAAGGCTGGGTAGGGATCGCCCTAAGAAAGGTTGGAGGGAGGGGTAAAGGAAGCTTTGTGCATTAGGGGCTTGGAATCTAGCATGAGTATGTGAGCATGTTAGATAGGAGTGGAAATGTGAGCTAGGAAATATTTGTAAAATGATTCAGAGAAACCAGTTAGTTGGATTAAGTCCTGGAGGTGGGAAGTACAGTGCCTGTACTCTGGAGGGGTGGGGATATTTGCAGTTTGGGGGGCATCTAAACTGTAGTATCAATGCATTTCTGGTGAGACAGTGATAGAGTGAATCATGGTGAGGACATTTTTTGTTTTTGTGTCACCATGCCTCGGTAGGAGATGGCTGGTGTGTTGAAAAAATTAAAAAGCCATTCAGTTAATAATCATAAAGCATGTATATAGTGTGAGTATTAAGAAGAATTGTGTAAGAAGTGGAAACAGTAACAAGTTACTAGACAGACTGCTATCAGCAATAAAGCAAACTAATTAAAATGAACAAGAATAGGATAATCTTTGAAACTACTAATCAACTTACCAGTGCAAATAATTGATAGAGTAACTCCAGTGATCTTCATTATGCCAACAGAAAGTTGAGAAGCACATTCCAACATACATCCAGGGGACTTTCATACCAGAGATGTCACAGTTAATGTGCCCAAGGACAGACCCCTCCAATACTGGCAAGTTGTTGAGGTTCCAGCCACTAATTGCATATTCCTGACAAAAAAATTAAGCAAATAAATATAATGTATTTATGGGACAAAAACAATCCTACACAAAATGAAGGCTATTTAAATTCATAAACAAACATGAAAATTAGGAATGGTTTTGAAAGGACCATGAAAATGACCTTCAACAAAATAAACAGAGCAATACTATTCAGAAGCAAAATACTGGAGAAGTTAAGTGTAATGTTACCACAGCGTCAATGTGTATAAGTAGAGGGTTCTACAGGAACTCTTTACTTATACACTTCGGTACTGAGTCAGGGCTTTATGATGGAAGGAAACTAAACCTAACATGTAGGCCAAAATTGAACAAGGGATTTCGTAATACAGCCCTGTGTGAAGTAAGGTTAATCATTCTGTGCTCGGAACTGGACTCCAAAATGTAGACTGAGTCAAACTAGGAAATTTGTAGATAATACAAACTGTTCCGGAAAGGTTACGTTTAATTTATCAATGTCCAGATTATTTCAACACTCGGCTAAAAACTGAAAACTTCCATATGAAGCTTCCATGTGTGACAATGGAAAATGTGCAACAAAACTTCTGGAAAAGAAATTAGCCCTCTCAGAATATGGAATGGTAGAGATTGTAGGTTTCCTTTCTCTTAAAGGTCATTACAGTATTTCCTTCAATGTGATCCCCAAAGAGAGTGATGTCAAAACCAGAATGGTGAAAGTGTCAGGTTTACTAACAGGAAAGTCTCACTGGTAAATGCAATGTGACTGGTACACAAATAACCCGCACATAAAAGAGAGAAGCTTACAACAACGTTTCGGTCTGACTTGGACCATTAACAAAGTCAATGGTCCAAGAATGGCTGGATCCTCGGAAATGCAAGTCAGACCAAGGCAGAGATTGCTGTGAGGAAAAACTAAATTGTCTCAACTGATGAGGAAATCTTCAATATGAAATGGGTCTACATTGGATGGTTGTTGTCTACCAACCTGCTTATGTAGCTAAATTTAGGCTGGCCTAAGAAAGACAGAAAGCGTTAATTTTAATTAATTTGAGAATGATTAGGCTAGGTTGTTTAGTCAGTTTTGGAGCAAAAGTACAGTGGTACCTCGTCATACGAACAGCTCTTAACTCAAACAATTATGTAAGTGTATTTTTGTAAGTGTCCTTGCAAGTGTATTTTTGGTGGTCTGAAACGGATTAATTTAATTTATTCCTTATAGGAACGAATTTGTTCAGTATTGGCAATCGAACAGCCTTCTGGAACGAATTAAGTTCGAATCCCGAGGTACCACTGTACTGGTAAAAATTTGTAGATCATTGACCAAACCAACTCAACAACCCTTCTTCAGCCCTTTGAATAATACTTTTTTTTTTTTTGTAACTCGACATCTACTAATTTTCACACTACAAATTCTCTGCATAATATTTACACCACACATTGCCCTTACACAGGACATCTCCACTGCCCCTAGCTGCCTCCTCACTGCAGCATTCACAGCCCATGTATCATAATCATACAAGTGTATTAGTACCACTATACTCATACATTCCCTTCTTTGCCTCCATGGATAACATAGTACATTATTGTATCTTTATGTTTGTTTACATTTTGCTTGACTGCAAATAGAACATGTATGATCTGTGTTTGTGTGTGCAAGATTTGATAAATTTTCATCTTTTTATAATAGATTTGTGTATATTTTTGATAGTAAACAATAAAACAGACTAATATCTACATATATTTTATGTATTCATGATATACCTAGCTTTTTCTTAATTTTATTGGTCACAAAACTCCAAAAAAAATTTGAGTATACAGGTCTCCCTCAACATTCACGTGGGTTAGGGGATCAAGAGCCTCGCGAATGTTGAAAAACTGCGAATGTTTGGTGCCCCAATATATTGTAGGGAAATATTATACAATACTGCTTCCTTAACTTGTTGAACCATGAACAATCATAAAATACATGAAAACGTCGTAAATTGTACTAAATACATACACGTTATGGTTTAACAACATGTATATTATTAAATACCACTGCCTCCACTGCTGCCTCCATCACTTCCTCAACCACTGCGACTCCCTACTACCCTCCCTCCGACCCCCGCAACTGGCAGCCAGGCCTCCCACCACTGTGTGGTGAGTGTTTGTTTGTTCATTATTTGCTATTAAACTACAGTATAAATAATGTAAACTCATTCATGACTGCACATTGGAATGGCTATTCGGACAAGTATTGGACAGTGACATGTGTTTACTCTTGAACACAGCAAAGAATCAAACATTTCTGCTACTGCTAATAATAACAATAGTAATAATAATAATAATAATTTTTTTTTTTTTCAACAAGTCGGTCGTCTCCCACCGAGGAATTGAAGAAGGAAATTGTACAAAAATACGAGGGAGTGGTTGACACATCATCAGTGTGGCTTTGTTTATGCTGGAGTGAGCATTAGTCTCTGTGCTCTTCCAAACATTTCACAATAATTCACTGTTTGGTGCTAGTAGATTGAGTGTAACTGGAGTGGTAGAGGCAGTGGTTGAGGAAGCGGTTATTTAATACAGAATTATTCAATACAGAAGATTATTCTCAGACATTTAAAAATTACCTGATCAGCTGGCATCAAGTTCTTTGAACTCTTTGTGGGGAACCCAGAGCCATGATCCATTGTGTGGAGATCTGCACCGTATTCTACAGTCACATCCTCATCTATTGAAGAAACAATGCGCCAAAACTCCCGCTCTGCCATTTCTGTAGGTATTAACTGAGGGAAGAGAAAAGGGGATTAATACAGTGAAGATTTAACAATGTAAAATTAATCTTAAGTAAATTAATCATAGTCAGCCTGCACCCTTTTACAGCAGTTATTTAATTTTTTTTTTTTGTACATTGGCCATCTCCCACGAAGGTAGGGTGACCTGAAAAAGAAGAAACAAAAGCTTTTCTTCTCTTTAAATTCAGTAATTTAACCCTTTCACTGTCGGTCCCGTAATATTATGGCTTGCAAGCCAGTCTGATCAGTCCTGTAATACAATGCCAAAATTCTAGCGCCTTCAAATCTGGTTGGTCTACATATGAGAGAATGGATCTGTGTGCTCAATGTACACAGTATAAAAAAAAATCAGAGAGGCCGCAGTGCACTGTGGGAGTGCAAAAATCACCTTGTTCACCATGCCCAGCATTAAAGAATACCTCACTTCCTGATGAACTGGGACTTTTCCCTTCACAAGTGATAGTTCTAACACAGATGGGAGTGTCAGTGAAGATGAATTTCATGGTTTTGAGAAGTTTCTGACCGAAAGCAATGCCCAGCATGCCAGAAATAGTGCTGAAAACCCAGACGACCATCAACCTTTCACCTCTGGTGACGGGCTGTCTTGATCATGTTCAGTTGTACCACAGCGAAAGAGAAAACTCATATTTTCCCATGACTCAAAGAATAAGTACTGTAAGTTTATTCAGGTATACACAAATACAGTTACATAGATTATCATAGTAATAAAGTTGGTAGAATTACCGACAATATGTAAAGTAAAAGGACACAAGTGCAACTAGTGTGACATTTATTGTGGCAACGTTTCGCTCTCCAGGAGCTTTATCAAGCCATTACAAACGATACAAGGACACAGAGGGTATATAAAGGCTCAGAGTGAGGTAACATTTCGATGTAGTAGTAGTAGGTGGTAGTCAGCAGCAGCAGCAGCAGCAGCAGCAGCAGCAGCAGCAGCAGCAGCAGCAGCAGCAGCAGCAGCAGCAGCAGCAGCAGCAGCAGCAGCAGCAGCAGCAGCAGCAGCAGCAGCAGCAGCAGCAGCAGCAGCAGCAGCAGCAGCAGCAGCAGCAGCAGCAGCAGCAGCAGCAGCAGCAGCAGCAGCAGCAGCAGCAGCAGCAGCAGCAGCAGCAGCAGCAGCAGCAGCAGCAGCAGCAGCAGCAGCAGCAGCAGCAGCAGCAGCAGCAGCAGCAGCAGCAGCAGCAGCAGCAGCAGCAGCAGCAGCAGCAGCAGCAGCAGCAGCAGCAGCAGCAGCAGCAGCAGCAGCAGCAGCAGCAGCAGCAGCAGCAGCAGCAGCAGCAGCAGCAGCAGCAGCAGCAGCAGCAGCAGCAGCAGCAGCAGCAGCAGCAGCAGCAGCAGCAGCAGCAGCAGCAGCAGCAGCAGCAGCAGCAGCAGCAGCAGCAGCAGCAGCAGCAGCAGCAGCAGCAGCAGCAGCAGCAGCAGCAGCAGCAGCAGCAGCAGCAGCAGCAGCAGCAGCAGCAGCAGCAGCAGCAGCAGCAGCAGCAGCAGCAGCAGCAGCAGCAGCAGCAGCAGCAGCAGCAGCAGCAGCAGCAGCAGCAGCAGCAGCAGCAGCAGCAGCAGCAGCAGCAGCAGCAGCAGCAGCAGCAGCAGCAGCAGCAGCAGCAGCAGCAGCAGCAGCAGCAGCAGCAGCAGCAGCACAATATGGTAGAGCAGTTAATTCGTACATGAGTAAAAGGATATAAAAGCTATTACTTGGGTAACATAAAAATAGGTTGGACAAATATAGACTGGAAAGAGGCAGCTTGTTTCAGTGTTCACTCTCTGTAATGTGCTTTGTGTAGTATAACAGGAGAGACTATGTGATGGCAGGGTTTACTGTTTTCAGGAGGATTCTTGCTAAGACATCGGAGATGGTGAAGCTGCCGTTGTTTTGTTTAATTGTATTAGAAACAGCGATCAGTACTGAAAACAGTAAACCCTGCCATCACATAGTCTCTCCTGTTACACTACACAAAGCACATTACAGAGAGTGAACACTGAAACAAGCTGCCTCTTTCCAGTCTATATTTGTCCAACCTATTTTTATGTTACCCAAGTAATAGCTTTTATATCCTTTTACTCATGTACGAATTAATTGCTCTACCATATTGTATTACTCTTGTCACTACCACTACTACTACTACTACTACCACCACCACTAGTGAACATCGAAATGTTACCTCACTAGCATTGCACCTCACTCTGAGCCTTTATATACCCTCTGTGTCCTTGTATCGTTTGTAATGGCTTGATAAAGCTCCTGGAGAGCGAAACGTTGCCACAATAAATGTCACATTAGTTGCACTTGTGTCCTTTTACTTTACATAGATTATCATACATATCAGCATATGTATGGAGAACCTAAGTCAGACAAAGTGACTTATTTCCATGTGAGTGGTGGGAAAGACAGCGTGGGTGGTGGGGAAGGCAGTGTGGGTTTGTGTAAACAACATAGCAGCATATGTGTAGAGAACCTAGGATAACCCAAAAGAAAAATCAGACTACAAAACTTATCTCCATGTGGGTGGTGGGAAAGACAGCATGGTTGGTGGGGAAGCCAGCATGGTTGGTGAGGAAGGCAGCATGGGTGGTAGGGAAGGCAGTGTGGGTTTGTGTTAACAAGTTTTGTAAACAATATGATGATAATATTTGTGTGGTTATTGTGTTGCATACAATGAGTGGATATACATATATACATTATGCATTATATTGGTTTCACATGCCACAAAAAGTTACTTGAAAAAATAAAATACAGTATTAGAAAAGAAAAAATAGAATAAAAGTAAAATAGGAGGGGTGTTAATGTTGCAGTTTAAAAACTGTGAAAAGCACCCTTCTGGCAAGACAGTGATGGAGTGAATGTTGGTGAAAGTTTTTCTTTTTCGGGCCACCCTGCCTTGGTGGGAATCGGCCAGTGTGTTAATAATAATAATAAAAAAAGTAAAATTAATATTACCAAGTGAGAAGCAGTCGCCGATGTTGCCGTAAGCGGTTCACTTTGTCAATTTGACGCTTCTATATCTTAGTAAGTACTAATTGCAATTTTTTTTTCTTTTATAACAATCAGAAAAACATTCTTAAGATTTTGGAAGTGAATGTTTTCAGATACTTGGGAGTTGACGTGTCAGCGGATGGATTTATGAAGGATGAGGTTAATCATAGAATTGATGAGGGAAAAAGGGTGAATGGTGCGTTGAGGTATATGTGGAGTCAAAAAACGTTATCTATGGAGGCAAAGAAGGGAATGTATGAAAGTATAGTAGTACCAACACTCTTATATGGATGTGAAGCTTGGGTGGTAAATGCAGCAGCGAGGAGACGGTTGGAGGCAGTGGAGATGTCCTGTCTAAGGGCAATGTGTGGTGTAAATATTATGCAGAAAATTCGGAGTGTGGAAATTAGGAGAAGGTGTGGAGTTAATAAAAGCATTAGTCAGAGGGCAGAAGAGGGTTGTTGAGGTGGTATGGTCATTTAGAGAGAATGGATCAAAGTAGAATGACATGGAAAGCATATAAATCTATAGGGGAAGGAAGGAGGGGTAGGGGTCGTCCTCGAAAGGGTTGGAAAGAGGGGGTAAAGGAGGTTTTGTGGGCTAGGGGCTTGGACTTCCAGCAAGCATGCATGAGCGTATTAGATAGGAGTGAATGGAGGCGAATGATACTTGGGACCTGACAATCTGTTGGAGTGTGAGCAGGGTAATATTTAGTGAAGGGATTCAGGGAAACCGGTTATTTTCATATAGTCGGACTTGAGTCCTGGAAATGGGAAGTACAATGCCTGCACTTTAAAGGAGGGGTTAGGGATATTGGCAGTTTGGAGGGATATGTTGTGTATCTTAATACGTATATGCTTCTAAACTGTTGTATTCTGAGCACCTCTGCAAAAGCAGTGATAATGTGTGAGTGTGGTGAAAGTGTTGAATAATGATGAAAGTATTTTCTTTTTGGGAATTTTCTTTCTTTTTTGGGTCACCCTGCCTCGGTGGGAGACTGCCGACTTGTTGAAAAAAAAAAAAAAAAAATCAACACAGAGCAGGTTTGTGATCCAGGCTCTCGACAGTGAAAAGGTTAAGTACATTACAATGATTAATATTAAATGTAACAAAAAATCCTGTTGTGCTCATTCTATAGGAGGACAATGTAGATATTCCAACATATTTACAGAACTTTAATTTCACCTCAAGTTTCCAGCTAAGTAAATCATTCAAATTTAGCTGACTAGAACATAAAATAGTTTGGCAGGAGGAAATTAAAATCACACACAAGGAAATCTCTTATGTATCACTGAAGTGAGCAAATACAAGAATAAAGAAATAATGCAGCAACAGAGTAAGAATTAGCAGCAGTAATTATGTATGAAGACAAAGTAGATTTAGCAGCAGAAGTTGTGATGAAGCAAATTTAGCAGAAGATGAAACAGCAGCAGAAATTCTGAATGAAGAGGAAGCACTGAGAAAAAAAATTCCATAAATAGCTGATGAAGTAATATGATAGTTAGGAGGAAAGATAACGAGTAGTGGGAGAACATAAACTTACAACTTGGTAAGAAGGTTTAGGGGTAAAATTCAACAAAATAATATGGCATCCCCCCCCCAAAAAAAAAAAAACGATCCTTTAGTGAAGCTAAGAAAAAATGTGCCCAGTGTTCAATTTCCTAAGAAACCACTTACATGGACTGGCATATTGAAGTAATCTTGTTTGAACTTGTCTGCCATTTCTCCAAAGGACTGTAAAGTGTATTCTTTTTGGGCTTGCTCAAATCCAAATGCCTCCACCGGTTTACTTACTTCAACTGCAACACACTTTGGACACCGCCAATCACCTGCAAATTTAAGCAATTATGCTTACAGAATTTGGTTATGTACTATAGTGAAGCAAGTAAACAAGAATTTGCTGTTATCATACATGGTATAATCTGTAAATACATTACTGGTACAACTGATACTTGATTACCACAATTTGGCTAAGAAAAATTATCATGATGATTTACCCCCCCACCCCCCTAAGCACACACACAACATTTGGATATCTGTTTTGTAGATGCTTCACCATCCATTGGCGTTATCAATACAATACATGGAGAAACTGAACACTATTATAGAAGGCAATGATAAGTCCCTCAGCCTTGCAAAACTGTATACAAAAGACAGTAGAAGACGAGTTAATCAGTCCCTCAGATACCCACACACACCTAGATGTTCCACGTGTCTAATTTATCAACTTGTCTGCATTTTAGATAATTACAAAATAAAAATTAGCATAATTTCACTTCTCATTGGTAACTGATTTTATAAAACATTTATTAGAGGAATATTCAACTTATTAATGGGTATCTGTTCATCATGGTTGCCACATACAGTACAAGACATGTGGCCACGCCATTGTTTGGACACATCTATTACTGAACACTGAAATTAGATCCATTTGCAAGTGGGACAACAACCGCCCAGGGAGATACTACCGTCCTGTCAGGTGAGTGTAAAATGGAAGCCTGTAATTGTTTACATTGCTGGTGTCTTTTTTCTGTCTCATAAACATGCAAGATTTCAGGTATGTCTTGCTACATCTACTTACACTTAGGTCACACTACACATTCATGTACAAGTATATATACATACACCCTGCTGAGTTTTCTTCTATTTTCTTACTAGTCCTTGTTCTTGTTTATTCCGTCTCCATGGGGAAGCAGAACAGAATTCTTCCTCCATAAGCCATGCATGTCATAAGAGGTGATTAACATGCCGGGAGCAAGGGGCTAGTAACCTCTTCTCCTGTATACATTACTAAAGTTAAAAAGAGAAACTTTTGTTGTTCTTGTTGGGCCACCCTGCTTTGGTGGGATACAGCTCGTTTGTTGAAAGATTAAACAGATATGACAGTAAATTAACATCAGAAGGGACACAGCAATCATAAGTGATACTGTAGAAAATCAATGTGAAAGCTTTCGGGTAATTTTTTTGGTGTTTATAATACTCAAACCAATAAAATTCTATTTTGCTTGTGCTATGCAGTCTTCCAGCTCTCAAATATTAGCAGAACATCACATCCTGGAAGCGTGTATTATGCTTAAATAATTTCCTTTTTTTTTTTTCAACAAGTCGGCCGTCTCCCACCGAGGCAGGGTGACCCAAAAAGAAAGAAAATCCCCAAAAAGAAAATACTTTCATCATCATTCAACACTTTCACCTCACTCACACATAAACACTGTTTTTGCAGAGGTGCTCAGAACACAACAGCTTAGAAGCATATACCTATAAAGATACACAACATATCCTTCCAAGCTGCCAATATCCCAAACCCCTCCTTTAGAGTGCAGGCATTGTAATTCCCATTTCCAGGACTCAAGTCCGGCTATATAAAATTAACCGGTTTCCCTGAATCCCTTCACTAAATATTACCCTGCTCACACTCCAACAGATCGTCAGGTCCCAAATACCATTTATCTCCATTTACTCCTATCTAACATGCTCACGC
Organism: Cherax quadricarinatus; assembly: GCF_038502225.1. Classification (NCBI taxonomy): domain Eukaryota; kingdom Metazoa; phylum Arthropoda; class Malacostraca; order Decapoda; family Parastacidae; genus Cherax; species Cherax quadricarinatus. Next base: position 20,786,007 of record NC_091327.1, on the reverse strand, counting down.
ACGCTTGCTGGAAGTCCAAGCCCCTCCCCCACAAAAACCTTCTTTACCCCCTCCCTCCAACCTTTTCAAGGACGACCCCTACCCCGCCTTCCTTCTCCTACATATTTATACGCTCTCCATGTCATTCTACTTTGAACCATTCTCTCTAAATGACCAAACCACCTCAACAACCCCTCTTCAGCCCTCTGACTAATACTTTATTAACTCCACACCTTCTCCTAATTTCCACACTCCGAATTTTCTGCATAATATTTACACCACACATTGCCCTTAGACAGGACATCTCCACTGCCTCCAACCGCCTCCTCGCTGCTGCATTCACAACCCAAGCTTCACACCCATATAAGAGTGTTGGTACTACTGTACTTTCATACATTCCCTTCTTTGCCTCCATAGATAACTTTTTTTCTCCAAATATACCTCAATGCACCACTCACCTTTTTTCCCTCATCAATTCTATGATTAACCTCATCCTTCATAAATCCATCTGCCGACACGTAAACTCTGAAAACATTCACTTCTTCCATACTTCACCTTCCCAATTTGATATCCAATTTTTCTTTATCAAAATCATTTGATACCCTCATCACCTTACTCTTTTCTATGTTCACTTTCAACTTTCTACCTTTACACACACTCCCAAACTCATCCACTAACCTTTGCAATTTTTCTTTAGAATCTCCCATGAGCACAGTATTATCAGCAAAAAGCAACTGTGTCAATTCCCATTTTGTATTTGATTCCCCATAATTTAATCCCACCCCTCTCCCGAACACCCTAGCATTTACTTCTTTTACAACCCCATCTATAAATATATTAAACAACCATGGTGACATTACACTTCCCTGTCTAAGACCTACTTTTACTGGGAAGTAGTCTCCCTCTCTTCTACACACCCTAACATGAGCCTCACTATCCTCATAAAAACTCTTTACAGCATTTAGTAACTTACCACCTATTCCATATATTTGCAACATCTGCCACATTGCTCCCCTATCCACTATCATATGCCTTTTCTAAATCCATAAATGCAATAAAAACTTCCCTACCTTTAACCCTTTCAGGGTCCGTCCCGTAGATCTACGGCGTTACGTTCAGGGTCCAAACCGTAGATCTACGTCATGAGCTCAGCTCACTCTGATACTGTGAGTGGTAAATTTGGGCCTAGATATGAGAGAATACATCTATGTGGTATGTGTGCACCATATAAAACAAATCCTGCAGCACACTGTGTATAATGAGAGAGAAAAACTGAGACCGTGATTTTCGATTAAAACAGCGACTTTGAAGTGTTTTTTCGTATGTTTTTTATAGTTGTATTTGTGATTTCTTGGTCTCATTTGATAGTATGGAAGATATATTACAGAAATAGAGATAATTTTGATTGGTTTTAGCACTGGAAATGGCTTGAAACTGAGCTCAAAGTGGCGGAAATGTTAAATTTTTGCCGATGTTCAGGAGTAAACAAACGACCTCACACATCTAATACACGCCAGCTGGTGGGTCTAATATACATTCACAAATGTGGTGATGATATTTATACAATTATTACAATATTGCATAACAGTAAATCTTCTATTTTTTGGTGTGAATAAAAATTCATTATGTGAATAAAAAATCAAAATGGAATTTATTTGTAATGCCTCAAAACATAACTAATGAACAGAGGAAATGTTAGTTTAGTGCCAGGAATACCTACATTGTTTATTCTGGACCCTATTTTGAAATTGGAATATTTTGAACTTTGTGTTAAATTGGCCAAATTACCAATTTCCGGTCACTTTATTTTGTAGTTGAAACAGTTGACTTGGCGATTTCTTGTGCTCGATCGATAGAATAGAAGTGATACTAGTGAAATAGCTAAGAATTTGGTTGACTGGAATAATGTAATTGGCCTAAAATAGAAGTCAAAGTCGGCAAAATCGCCGATTCGTAAATATCGCTGACACATCAAAATTCACGAGAGCATAATTTCGTCAATTTTCCATAAAATTTCGTACTTTTTGTTTTATTACATTCACAAAAAGATTCTCTACCATTTCAAAAGAAAAAATAAAAATTTTTTTTTTGAAAATTCTTGGACACTGGGGCACTACTTCAGATTTTGGCCTTGGACCCTGAAAGGGTTAAATACTGTTCACATATATGCCACAATGTAAACACGATCTACACATCCCCTACCCACTCTGAAACAACCTTGCTCATCTGCAATCCTACGTTCTGTCTTACCTCTACGTCTTTCAATTATAATCCTACCGTACATTTTTCCTGGTATACTCAGGGCCGGATTACCGCATAGGCAAACGAGGCATTTGCCTAGGGCCCCGCGCATTTGGGGGGCCCCGCGGTCCAAGGGGTTCACGGGCTCATCCAAGACTGCGCACATGGTGGAAGTGCAAAGGGGTCCCTACCTAAAAAGTTCAAGTGTTTGGAGAGTAAAATTGATTTTTAAAAATTAATCAAAACAAAAATAAATAATGAAATAAAATAAAATAAAAATAAATAAACCTAACCATAGATGGCAACACTCAACATGCCTTCGTTTACATCAGAACAGCTGTGTTTTCCCGCTAATGGGTGAGTATGGGAGATTCCTCTCCAATTTTCTGTAGTAATTACACGTTATCTAGACTTGTACTGTGACAAATTAACTGAAGTGTTGTTGATAGACATTGATGTGTATGGATAAATGTTTGTTTTCGCCTCTAAATGTTAAGGGAGGTACCTGATAGGGTTACTTGACCAGTAAAGATGCATGGACCAGTAAAGACACATTTTTGGTAAAAATACTATAAAGAAAAACCTAAAAACGCAAACTGACTTCTGTTTGTAGGTTTTAAAAGCACTTTGTCCTGTCTTTAAGTCTTTATCATTTCAATAACAGATCTCAATTGATTGATGTTCTACATCACTTCCGTCGCAAATGCTTAGTTTTCAAGTTGCGACGGAAGTGATGTAGAACATCAATTAATTTACTACATATTTCCCCAGAAACACATAAGCCACATCAGAAAATCGTTGGTTGGGTGAAACTGAAAATTGTCCCTGCATTCTTTAATTCTCATGTTCTTATCTATGGTGGTAGGCCATATATCATGCAAAACATAATGATTAATTTAGTTATGAAAATGGTAATATAAATACCATTGTGCATTGTTCTTGGACTCGGTATGATTTCTGTTTAAGTAAATTGGAGATCAAGGAGGATGAATGAGTAAAATATTCGTAGCCCAAATCACTAACCTAATCTATGGTAAAATTTCTGTATATGACTCCTTTCTGGTAACGTTTTGAATTTTTAGATGCGCAGCCAGAGGAAAGGGGGCTACAACTACAAGGGCCATATCCCCCAATTGACAGAAAATTTTTTTTAATAATAATTAAAAAATTAATAATAATTGATAATGAAAAATTTGTATTTGCATGATTACAGACAGTGATACATCCTCATTATGGCATCTCCTGAAAGTGATGTTGGACTTTCTTATGCGAGTGGGTCACAGAAAAGAAAAGAAAATTCAAGAAGAAGAACAGAAAAAGAAAGATGTAGGAAGCTGCAGAAAGATCACAGACATACTCACGAAAACAGTTTCTGATGTTACCAGTACAGTTGAATCTGCAGATACGTCAGATCATACAGGAAGCCCTCCCTCCATTATTTCTCAGCCAGCATCCACTTCTTTTGTGTCTTCTCTCAATGTCTCAACGGACATTTCAGCCACAGGATTTGTCTTAAAAGATCCTGCCTCATGGCCAAATGTAATCCCAGATTCTCTACGTAATGCTTTCATTGCAGAAAACTTCAGTCAAACTCTGAACATTGACTTTAGGAAATCAGCAAGGATTTATGATAATGGAAGTCGTCGTTGTTTAAAGTCATCTATGTTTTATAGGAAGCTTGCAAATTCAGAAACTGTGAAAAGATCATGGATGGTATACTCTGAAAGCTAAGGAAAAGTGTACTGTTCAGCATGCAAGCTATTTTCTACCAAAGAAAATACCTTCACACAGGGATTCAATGACTGGAAAAATTCCAAGCGTTTCGAGGAACATGAAAACAGCACCACTCACAGGAGCTGCATTTTAGCCAGTGTATTTCGTGCACAGAAAAAAGGCTTACTGGATTCTCATTTGGAAAATCAAACTGAAAAAGAGCGCACTTATTGGAGAAAAGTTCTAGAAAGAGTTGTTGCTGTTGTAAAATTCTTAGCTTTAAGAGGACTTGCTTTCCGTGGAGAAAATGAGGTTTTTGGGTAGGAAAACAATGGCAATTTCCTAGGGATCATAGAACTGTTAGCGCAATTCGATCCATTCTTAGCAAATCATGTGTCACGCCTTGGGAATGCAGGAAGAGGCACTATCTTACATGTCATCTACTATATGCAATGAATTTATTGAACTGATGACTAAGAAGGCCCTCAATAACATCATAGCAGCTGTGAAAACTGCAAAATACTTCGCAATAAGTGTAGATTCAACACCCGATATTTCACATACAGATCAATTGACATTCATTGTTCGCTTCGTCGACTCCAGTGGTAAGCCTGTAGAGCGCTTTATAAAATTCATTCCTCTTTCAGGCCATGATGGAGAAACAATGATGAATGTATTACTGGATACTCTGCTTGAACATGATCTCTCTATTATGGATTGCCGTGGCCAGAGCTACGACAATGCAAGTAACATGTCGGGTAAATATAATGGATTGCAAGCCCGTATCAAGCAAATCAACCCACTTGCAGAATTGAGAGAAGCTGCATTAAAGTTGCAACAACACCTTTCAGCAGATGTTCAGGACACATTTGTTGAAGAAATAGTTCATTTTTCTGGGTATATGAATCAGATTAAAGCTCCACCTGAAAAATGTGCACCCTCAGCTGCTCTGAAACATTTAAGAAATGCAGGTATCTCAGAAACCTTCCCTAAATTTGACATAGTGTATCGCCTTTACCTAACACTTCCAGCTACTAACTGTGAAGGAGCACGTTCATTTTCTGTTTTGAAAAGAGTGAAAAACCAGCTCCGTTCAACAATGAGCCAAGACAAATTGTGTAACCTAGCGTTGTTGACCATTGAGTCTGATCTAACAAGAAATATTGATTTTCAGAATATAATTGATGATTTTGCCAATATGAAATCCAGAAAAAAGTTTAAGAAGTGCCTGTGAATATAAACAATTCTTTACTTTCTTGAGTTTATATGATTTGATAGTCTTACGCATGATGCAATGATAACAATAATGGTCAGTGATTTATAAAGGGAATAATAGTGCTGTAGTGGTTATGCTGAATATAATAGGTACATGATGTCACTACTTTAATAGCCTAATCTAGTAATACTATGCTGTCTTGAGTTTATTCTCTTTAAAATGCATGATTTAACAAGATAGTTATAATGGCTGTTGGTAAATGGTTTTGATTTAACAAGATAGTTATAATGGCTGTTGGTAAATGGTTTTGGTTGTCTTGATGTACTTTCCCTATTAAATTTAATCTAAATAGCCAGAATGTATTTAATTAGACCTTAAACAGGCTCACACCGACCCCCCCCAAGCTGGAAGGGGTCGCTTCGCTTACCCGTAACTCAAAGGGGCCCCGCCAATCTGAATAGCCTAGGGCCCGGAGACTTCTTAATCCGGCCCTGGGTATACTCGGTAAACTTATTCCTCTATAATTTTTACAATATCTTTTGTCCCCCTTCTCTTTATATAAAGGGACTATACATGCTCTCTGCCAATCCCTAGGTACCTTCCCCTCTTTCATACATTTATTGAACAAAAGTACCAACCACTCCAAAACTATATCCCCCCCTGCTTTTAACATTTCTGTCATGATCCCATCAGTTCCAGCTGCTTTACCCCCTTTCATTCTACGTAATGCCTCACGCACCTCCCCCACTCACATCCTGTTCTTCTTCTTCACTCCTAAAAGATGGTATACTTCCCTGGCCAGTGCATGAAATTACTGCTTCCCTTTCTTCGTTGACATTTAAAAGTTCCTCAAAATATTCTTGCCATCTACTCAAAACCTCCATCTTCCCATCTACTAACTCCGTATTAATGCAATAATATATAGCAAGAACATAATATGTGTACTTCACTCTTAAATGAATGGCTTATGGTAACTGAAAAGTTACAGCAGTGTGCTTCTTCTGTTACAATTCAAATGAAAAATATCAATGATATCTTCAATGTTCTGAGTCCTGACTCTTTTTCTCATTTACAGATATGCCTAACTGCAACATCACATGTTCTACTATCACTACAACCGGTCCTTAAGTTTTTGTCAGTCACAGGCAGGAAAAATCTATGTTGACTTGCTGCAGAAGTAACTGGGAAAGTCACACTGATGCACACCAACTTATACAGATAAATTTATATTCTTGTTTTGGTGGCTTTAGGGGAGAGGGCTAAAGCCCCAAGCCATCCCTTGGCACTGTCACTAGGGATAGCTAATAAAAATAATGATATGTCCACACTAACCTTTAGGGATATCAAGAAGAGGTGGCACTAGGCAGAAGATGTGATACGAGTCATCACAGCCATCACAGAGTAACATCTGGTCTTCTGCATCCCCACGGCCACAATTTAGGCAGATGTATTTTGCCAGCTACAGAAATAACAACACTAGTATTAAGAGCATTAACATGGAAAATATGTGAAACATAAAACAATTTTCATGTGTATTAGTTGGCTTCAGTTTCCCATGGAAGCATTTCAGTGGAAAAATGAGCTTCCCTTTTTCCTGAAGGAAGGAAAAGTTTTTAACAATGAGAGCACATGAATGAGGTCAATGAGCTCTTAAGGAACTCAGACAACACCCATTGTTCACTACATGACAGTTCATCATTCATTCTCAAATTCTATTCGTGTCTCACAAAAGCTACAGGAGTACATAATCTTACATTTTCCCCTCCTCACACTTTAAAAAAAAAAAAAAAGTAAATTTTGCTCCCAGAAAACATTCCACCAATCAGTTTTCACCTAGGTTTGCAGTTAGTAGAGATGCACAAGGTAAAGTCATGAAAGAAAACCTTGCCTGAAACATTCCAGGTAAAATGAAGATCAAACCCACACCACTCACTCAAGGCATGGACCACCCACAATACCATTATTCATATGTAATGTACACTTATAATTTTGCTTTATTTATATTCAAGATTTTTCTTTGCATACATCCACGAAGAGGAAGTTATTCCTAAGAATGATATCTAGATCAATTATTTAGAAAAGGAAAATATAATAGTACCTAATTAAAAAAAAATGAAAAATTTAAGTGGCTTTTTAACCCTTAAACTGTCCAAACAGATTTACGTTCACATGCGTAATGCTCCAAAAGTAGATCTACGGGGTTTTTACATAAAAAAAAAAGTAGATCAAAGTTTTTTTACACGTTTTCAAATGTAAAAAAAAAAAATCTACGTTTTTTTTACATACTTTCAAATGTTGAAAAAACGTAGATCTACGTTTGGACAGTTTAAGGGTTAAGAATAATGCTACATTTCATAACTACTCTCATAACATCTATGTCTTCAGCATTACAGCACGTCTTAAAGAGCCAAAAACACTTATGCAATTAATTAGTGCTTTTGTATCATTTTACAATATCATGACTATCCATTTTTAAAAAGAAAAAAGTAATGAAAGGAAATGTACATTTTATAATAAATGGAAAAATTTAACATGTTTTGTGTCAAAAATCCAATGTGTGAAGATCTTTAGAAACCAAGAAACAAAAGAACAATCCTACACATTTTAACATGCTTGAGATGGGAAACAAAAAAAAAAAAAAAATTTCATGAGACAAGAACCTGTCAAATCCAAAAGAAGCAACTACAGATGAGCAACTTAAGAGACAATACTTGCAACAAACAAGGGACTACTAATCATTTTTACAAGCTTAAATTTCAAACCTCTTAATCTGAGGTGTGAAATCTTTCAACCACTGGTGTGATGTTTATAACCTTTTGCATGTAAAGGTTTAAACTGAACAAAAAACTCAGCTTAACGAAGGAAAATTGGTTAAACTAAGACTTCCTAAAAGTACCACGATCAGATGTGTATTTTATAAAGCTAATGTTTCTGATAATTTAAGGGAAGATAAACCTTATATGTAGCTTACCGGGTCCTGATCAGAATAATCAACTTTCTTGCCACGAGTCTTTCCTGTATCCTCTGGTGAGGCCTTGTCAAAGCCAGCCATCTTAGGCCCAGCACCATAAAACTGCAGCCTCTTCAGCTCCTTGCTGCCTTTCCCGTCTTCCTACAACACAAGAATTCAATCTTCATCGATTGGTTTCTCATGTTTCAGTTCTAGTTTCTTGTGCTAGCTTATGTAGCTTCAACATCATGAAAATGCTCCATCATTCAACTAGCTTTCATTTTGTAAGTGTGGTACACAGCCAGTGGTTATTGAGATTTTGAAGTCACATAACTAAGCTGATTTACACTATTCAGCTATATTGGATGTGACTCTGCACACACTTGTATTGGCAAGCTATGAATAATCTCTATAAAATAGAAAGGATGTGAAAGCCAACTCACGCCTCAATACAAACCAGTATTTTATATGGGACTGGGTAAGAAGTCTATGCAAGTGGCAAGGACCTGGGGCTAGTAAAAAAAAATTATAGCACAAGCAGAAATACGAAGGTTCACTTGCAAGAGGCTTCATTTAGTACTTCCTAAAGCCTCTTGCAGGTAAAACAATGTATTTAATAAAAAGTCTGCTCTTGCTATACATATCTTTCCATGAACTGTTGATATAGTCTAACTATGGTACCTCCAGCTGTAACATGCCATCTCATAATTATGCACATTTACGAAGTACCCACCAGTGTATAACCTATAAATAATTATCTATCCCTCAAGTGATTTGAAGGTTTGATGCTCAATATATCCCACATGTGGGATATATTGGAAAAAATAATTACTTAAGAAAATGTGAATGCTATCACGACTATATGGACCATTCTTAAATACTAACTTCTTATTTTCTCCAACATCCCAAAGGATTCTCGATCCAAGAAATTGGAGGTACCTGCCATTTCATATATTGAGTCCAAGTGCCTCTCATCCCCAACAGTTTTTTTTTTTTTAACACACAGGCCATTTCCCACCAAGGCAGGGTGACCAAAAAGAAGAAACATTTTCATCATCACTCGCTTCATCACTGCCTTGTCAGAACAGTACAGACATTACGATTAAAAAACTTCAACGTATTTCCACCCGTCCTTCTGAATGCAGACACTGTACTTCCCAACTCCAAGACAATGCTGGATAACTGATTTTCCTGAATCCCTTCATAAATGTTACTGTGCTTACACTCCAACAGCATGTCAAGTCATGAAAACCATTTGCCTCCACTCACTTCTATCTTGCTCACTCAATGCACACTTGCTGGAAGTCGAGCCTCTCGCTCATAAAACCTCCTTTACCCATCCCTACAGCCTTTCCTAGGATGACCCCTACCCCACCTTCCTTCCACCACAGATTTATACACCCTCCAAGTCGATATTTTGTTCCATCCTCTCAATGTTTGAACCACCATAACCCTTCTTCAGCTCTCTGAATAATACTTTTAGTAACCCTGCATATAATCCAATTGTGTTATACAGTGCTGAGTAATGCCAATAGTGTTCATTTAGGTTTCACTTACATAATATATATTCATGGGGAAGCACTAAACCCATATAGGTTACACAGCACCTAGGAAATAGGATTATTGTAATAAAAAAGAAGCGCTAAACCACAAGGGCTCTAGGAAATAGGAGGTAATCAGGTTTGGCCCAAAGAAAGACAGAGCAGCTCCAAGTCCTTGAACCAAAAGCCAGTCACCAGCATCAAGGCACATCCCTTGAAGGGAACGTTTGTTGACTCCAGTCTTTGCCCCAGGGCAGAAATTCTATTTTCGAACAACACGAGTCAATAACCATTGCAGATGCTCAGAAAGGCGAGAAACTTCACTTGTATGTGTGGTATGTTTGTAGTTGGTAGTGCAGCTTCACATTCAATACATCAGCTGTGTAACCTGTGACATGTACAAAACCTCAATAGTTCTAACAGTAATTCTTTATACTCAACTTTCCTAATCAGGTTAAAAACACTAAGCGTACAAGGTTTGCACTAGTCCTTTATTTTAACTAATCCTAATTTCTATAAAATAAATACCTGTGCTAACAGGTATTAAGGAAAACTTGCTTTATTACTCACTCTAGGATTGCTTTTATTACAAACTCTAAATATATTAGCCATTTTGCTGCTTCTTGAAGAACAAACAAAGCTGAGCTTACAAAATAAAACTAATGGGATTTTAATATACTGTATATTTTAACACACAGCAGGCACTTTCCATCGGGGGAGCTTGACTCGTAGTAATAAATGATATGCATACAATTTCAGAATTAAGGAAGCACGACTCAAATATTAAGCACATTGTCTTCAAATTATTTGACCTGGTACTACACTTAATTCCACTTACAAGATTACTACTAACTTTGAGAACCTTAACAATTAAGTTAAATAAATCTACACAGACAAAAACTATGAAGCTTGTTGAATCCATGGGACAAAAGTGAAGTACTGTAATTACTGAAAATATAAATTACAATCTTGTAATTCAAAGGTAATATACTTGGAACAAATATTTACTAAAGGCAGAGCTAGCATGAAGTTAAGATTAGGGATACTTTATTACAGCTTAATTTTTATTCACTGCTAATTCATCCATTTGAGAAAAAAGTGTAAATGACAGCATATACATGACGCTTATGGAAAGAATGCTAAATACACCTACACTTTGCCCAGAACTTTACACCGAGTAATCACATATCGAGTGACAAAATTTCATCAAGCCAAATGAGGTGCACATGGGCTTTAACTCATTCACACAGGTAAGAGGATCAAAGCTAAGCATTAATAAGAAATTTTACTGATTTAATAAAAAGTACCTGGCAACATTTTTCATGTTGGAACAGAGACTGAATGAAATAAGACTAAAAAGACCACTCCCTTAATAAAAGCTTTACCATTCAACTTATAAGCATATTTTCAAAGGAAAAATAGATCACATTTTTTGCATGGACTAAGCCCCAAGTTAGGGCAAACAGCTCATTCACAGCATAGGGACTAGAACAATGTAGATTATCAACCTACTCTTGTAACTGGATCATATACTGCAGGTAAATATTATTTCGCTGGATATTTATTAATCCATCAGATTTCAAGAAGCCAGGTTTGTATTAGAAATTTCCTGGACTGAATCAATGGCTGGTAGCCTTAATTAATATCCATGAATAGTGAAATTACCAAAATGTCATGTGATGAGGTATGCTGGATTTTAAATTCAATTTGCTTGTTCATTGATTTGAGCTATATATTTATGCAAAAATCTGCTCAAAATTGGCAAAAAGAGTCCAGTCTCTTGTAGGGTAGTTAACTGCAAATTTGCTGTTAATTCTGGTGGATTCACTTCAATTACTGATTAAAAGATAAGCTATACAGCAGAAAACACTAGGGGTTTATCAATCATTCCAAGCTGACATATTAAAATTTGTGGAGGAAATCATCTAAGTGTTTATGAACCAGTGATATGTCAAACTTGCATCCTTATAGTTCACATTCCCACTTAATTTCACTACTGTTTCAACAAAGCACATTAAACACGCTTTTCCTCACAAGTGTGGACCATTTTTTTTTACTATCCTACAATATGGTGCAAACAGAATGGTCACAATCAGATAACAGTATCCATGTTGATGCAAGTCTGTACAGAACCAAATTAGGCAGGTAAGTGGACTTGGAGCCCACATCGTTAGACAGAGCCAGCTAAGGTGCACAGCTGGGAAACATGATTAACTGGGTGATAAGGGAATATAAAACCTATTTACTAATTTAAATACTAACAGGTTGCTGTTGAACAAAAACTACAGACCAATTTCTAAGCTGGAAATATTGTAAAAATTTCAAAAAATAGCACATAAATATTCATACCCAAACATAAATTTCTAACCCCCATAACAATATGGATACAGATACCAAAAGAACTCAAACTGATAAAATAAAAAAATGCTAGACAATCTATACAACATTATATAGGAAGAAATTCCACCAAAATATTTACCTGCAAATGGTCTAACACTATAGATCACCTGAAACTACTTAGATCATTCATTTTATCAAATATATACTTAGATCATTCTTTTTTTTTTTTTTTCAACAAGTCGGCCGTCTCCCACCGAGGCAGGGTGACCCAAAAAAGAAAGAAAATCCCCAAAAAAACACTTTCATCATCATTCAACACTTTCACCACACTCACATTATCACTGCTTTTGCAGAGGTGCTCAGAATACAACAGTTAAGAAGCATATACGTATAAAGATACACAACATATCCCTCCAAACTGCCAATATCCCAAACCCCTCCTTTAAAGTGCAGGTACTGTACTTCCCATTTCCAAGACTCAAGTCCGACTATATGAAAATAACCGGTTTCCCTGAATCCCTTCATTAAATATTACCCTGCTCACACTCCAAACAGATTGTCAGGTCCCAAGTATCATTCGTCTCCATTCACTCCTATCTAACACGCTCATGCACACTTGCTGGAAGTCCAAGCCCCTTGCCCACAAAACCTCCTTTACCCCCTCTTTCCAACCCTTTCGAGGACGACCCCTACCCCTCCTTCCTTCCCCTATAGATTTATATGCTTTCCATGTCATTCTACTTTGATCCATTCTCTCTAAATGACCAAACCACCTCAACAACCCCTCTTCTGCCCTCTGACTAATGCTTTTATTAACTCCACACCTTCTCCTAATTTCCACACTCCGAATTTTCTGCATAATATTTACACCACACATTGCCCTTAGACAGGACATCTCCACTGCCTCCAACCGTCTCCTCGCTGCTGCATTTACCACCCAAGCTTCACAACCATATAAGAGTGTTGGTACTACTATACTTTCATACATTCCCTTCTTTGCCTCCATAGATAACGTTTTTTGACTCCACATATATCTCAAAGTACCACTCACCTTTTTTCCCTCATCAATTCTATGATTAACCTCATCCTTCATAAACCCATCCACCGACACGTCAACTCCCAAGTATCTGAAAACATTCACTTCTTCCATACTACTCCTCCCCAATTTGGTATCCAATTTTTCTTTATCTAAATCATTTGATACCCTCATCACCTTACTCTTTTCTATGTTCACTTTCAACTTTCTACCTTTACACACATTCTCAAACTCATCCACTAACCTTTGCAATTTTTCTTTAGAATCTCCCATAAGCACAGTATCATCAGCAAAAAGTAACTGTCAGTTCCCATTTTGAATTTGATTCCCCATAATTTAATCCCACCCCTCTCTCGAACACCCTAGCATTTACTTCTTTTACAACCCCATCTATAAATATATTAAACAACCATGGTGACATTACACATCCCTGTCTAAGACCTACTTTTACCGGAGAGTATTCTCCCTCTCTTCTACATACCTTAACCTGAGCCTCACTATCCTCATAAAAGCTCTTTACAGCATTTAGTAACTTACCACCTATTCCATATACTTGCAACATCTGCCACATTGCTCCTCTATCCACTCTATCATATGCCTTTTCTAAATCCATAAGTGCAATAAAAACTTCCATAACTTTATCTAAATACTGTTCACATATATGCTTCAATGTAAACACTTGATCTACACATCCCCTACCCACTCAGAAGCCTCCCTACTCATCCGCAATCCTACATTCTGTCTTACCTCTAATTCTTTCAATTATAACCCTACCGTATACTTTTCCTGGTATACTCAGTAAACTTATTCCTCTATAATTTTTACAATCTCTTTTGTCCCCTTTCCCTTTATATAAAGGGACTATACATGCTCTCCGCCAATCCCTAGGTACCTTCCCCTCTTTCATACATTTATTAAACAAAAGTACCAACCACTCCAACACTATATCCCCCCTGCTTTTAACATTTCTGTCATGATCCCATCAGTTCCAGCTGCTTTACCCCCTTTCATTCTACGTAATGCCTCACGTACCTCCACCACTTACATTCTGCTCTTCTTCACTCCTAAAAGATGCTATACCTCCCTGACCAGTGCATGAAATTACCGCCTCCCTTTCTTCCTCAACATTTAAAAGTTCCTCAAAATATTCTCGCCATCTACCTAATACCTCCCTCTCCCCATCTACTAACTCCCCTACTCTGTTTTTAACTGACAAATCCATACTTTCCCTAGGCTTTCTTAACTTGTTTAACTCACTCCAAAAATTTTTCTTATTTTCATTAAAATTTCTTGACAGTGCCTCTCCCACTCTTTCATCTGCTCTCCTTTTGCACTCTCTCACCATCATTCATTTTATCAAATATATACTTAGATCATTCATTTTATCAAATATATACTATCAATGTACCAGCAAGTAATCATAAATGAAACTACATCATCTCCTGATTTTCAACAAATACTGTCATCCACCAGGGCATCATTCAAGGTCCCGAGGACCTCGAATGCTGTTCTACTTCCTTTACATCAGTGATATACGAAGTGAAACAACACCTCAAACCATACTTTGTCGATGATACTATTTTTGTCTGGAAATGCAATAGTAACAGATAAACTTTGTTATAAATCTTACTTGGACAACTTGGACAATGGCCCCAAAATTGGAAAAGATCTACTACATGCGTCTGGTAATAAAATAACCAACCAAATGTATCAAATTTCTTTGATAAGCACCACACATCACATGCCAATAGTGGACTCAGATTACAAGATGAGTGGTATACTATAAGCTTTGTTATTTTGAACAGTCATTGTATCTAAAACGTGAATTATTATTAAGCTTGCCCAAAATGCTCTGCATAACCAGGGGTTTTCTATGTGCAATATTAAATGTCATCCACTTTTGTACAAATGGTGTATCATGTGGAAATAAAGAATTTGAACTTCTTAGACTCTGATATTTACATAAACTATTCTCACTCTCTGCCTGTTTGCCTTTGTTCTTCCCACCCTCTCTCTGAATTAGGTTTAAATGTGAGAAAACCGAGATAATGTTGATATATAAATTGTTTATTACCCTGGGAGGCACAGGTACCAATTGCGTCTATCACCCATGATGAACTCGCCAAATAACTGAAGTGTTTGAGAAATGGTACAGCAACAATAGCAACAGCATTAGTGTAAACAATTCAACAGATAGAGGAATTAAAATACAAATGATTAAATAAGCATCAACAATATTTTCAACTTATCAGGGAAAAATACAATTAAAAATTTTAATAAGGCTTTTATTTTTGCTACAAGTCCCATGTACAGTACAAGCATTATGACTAAAATCATAAACGTTTGTAAAAATTATGAAGTATCCATCAACATCAATAACACAAAGAAGCACATGGGCAAACTAAGAGTATTTCAACCATTACAAGTTTTATCACCTTGCTATGAATCCTTTACAACATAAATGTCATTTCAGATACACTATACAATTATTTTTTAATCTTCCCTCTACACTTGCTTTACTTTGGGCATAAAGACAATATACAGAATAAGCAGTTCTTGGGACATTTTGCTCCCAGTAAAGCTCTACCCTGAGCTAAATGTCTCAAAGCTTGCAATGCAAATACTGTCCTTATACAGTACTCATAAACAATGGCATTATGCCTACAAGTTCACTGTACAGTACGTCTGAACTCAGAGCAAGGGGGCCCATGCAGAATTTTAAAAACTTTTTGACAAACTCAACACCATTATTAAACATAGAATCTCTTCCATACAACTGCAATAAAAAATATTAAGTACATTAATATGACTTTCAAATACTTTTAGAATTTTCCACTTGCACTCGGAAAGGAAAGAATAAAAAAAAATAGTTGTCTCTGCTATTAAGCAATGAGGGAAAAAATAGGAAAGCATACAAAAAAAAAAAAAAAACGATAACTAGCAAAGGAAATGATTATAAATAAAAACAGTAAGTAAACAATACTTAAAAAACTAGACAGAATAAATATTACATGAACTATGTTGAAAGGGGAATATGCTTTTCTCCCACAGTAGTAATTCCATGGGAAACCTAAGCCAAAAATTCTATTACATATATTTATTAACACTTATATCACTAGAAGCTTGGCATACCTATGCCTAACGAATTGAGATGTTAAATACTGTAAATGAGCTCTTCCTCATTATCAAAAATAAAAAAAATAAAAAATAAAAAAAATAAAAAAAAAATAAAAAAAAAATAAATAATCTCAAGTGGCTTGTAGCTATAAAATCAGTTTCTTAAAATCAGCATGCACTAACCACTTCCCTATTCTAGCATAATAAACAAAGATATAGGTGCTTGTCATTCAAGCCAACCACTGGTACATTTGCTAAGATACTTAGCAACTATGCTTAGAATACAGAAGAGCCCCAACTCACGATGTTAATGTGTTTCAGAATACAGTATACCCTCAAAATAATGGACTAATAGGAAGGGATTGTGTGACTAGTTAACGGTTCAAAATGTCACAAGTTTCATTCTCCTGTACAGGTTATTTGTTCATTTTTCCAGTCATGGTATTATGCCTTTTTATTCTTTAATAAGGGGATTGGGTAATCATTAAATCAGAATGCTTAAACAAAAAGGCTAAAGTACTCTACTCAATAGAGTATTGAATACATTTTACAGATATACTGCAATAAATATTGAAAAGAAAGGCGTTAAAAGCACAATTTAGCTAGTGGATTTAAAAGTCCATTATACCATGGTCTCTTATACTAAGGGTTTACCATATTCATTACAAGTCAATTGTTTGGTACTTGGAACCACTTTTCCCACAAGAAACATTGTACATGAATTAAAGCATTCCAAAGCCATAATATTCTCTATCAAATTTCAGCTTCTTTCTTAAGAATTTTTATCCAATATTTTACATTCATTGCTCTTTATTTTCACTCGTAAGTAAAAGGGTTAAAGTGGGTTTGTTGGAGAGTGGGTAGGTGTAAGCATTCGTAGTGTGGGTGGTGTAAAGCAAGGGTGGAGTGGGTATGAAGGTGGAGTGGGTAAGTAAGGGTGGGTGTGAGCAAGTGTCATCAGCGTACTTACCTACATGTGGCAATGGGTCGAGTCTTAGCTTCTGGCTCTGCCTCTTAACTTGCTACTTGCTAGATAAACGGTCTCCTAGCCTCATGGGCCCTAACATATCTATTCTTAAAACTATGTATGGAGTCTGCCTCCACCACTTCTTCATCGAGGTCATTCCAATTGCTAACCATCCTGAGAAAAAAAAAAAAAACTTTCCCGACATTCCTCTGACTTGTCTGTCCGTAGCTTGCAGCTGTACCCCTGAGTACTTGTTCCTGTGGAGCTTTGCCTTAGTCCAAATGCTCATTGAACACCTCCCAGTGCCGATTGGGATGTCACACTCCAAGATGAAAGCCAACTCCCTACACCTCCCTGCTTCACCAACCTTCAGGCTTTCCTCTCTGCCAATCACTGATGTACTATGTTGAAAATGGCATAAAATACTGACAAATTGCAACATTTTGCATACACAGCAGGTTTCTTCAGTCAAATACAAACGCAGCAGATATAGTAAGACAACTTAAATATTGAATCCTTAGTTATTGACTAATCTTTACCAAACAAATATAAGTACTCGATACATACATAAAATGAACAAAGTTTGAACACATTTGGTAAAAACTGAGAAAAATGTATTATGGCATTTATAATTCGTACTTAGGAAAATAATAACAGTTGTCGCAATGTCAGAAGAGCGAACCATTGTTTTTAAGTAATTATGGGTAACTGGTCCCAAAATGCCAACAACTTAACCTGGAACCTCGTAACTTGGGGGTCTTACTGTAGCTCGATTTGTTCATAATGGAGAAAGCTGAAAAATCAACTCAGCCACTTAAAGACTAACCTATCTAGAGTGTAGTTTATCAATGAACATTAAATTTAAATAATTTTTTTTTACTGCATATACATATACTATATAAGCTCTCTAAGGCTACGTATGCTTCTAATTTTCTATTCTGAATGTGTGTGTTTTGTGAATTTCATACAACAAATATTAAAAATAGTATTTTTATTATGGTTTAAGTTTATGATAATGTAAAACATATTTGAAATTTCTGAATAAATTATGAATTTGATTTAACAGAAGAACTCTACCTCAAATTTGAAAAGATTCAGTTTTGTTTAATGTTTATTTCAGCATTGCCTCACGATGATCAAAACTGAAGTTCTATTAAGCCTAAAATTTTGAAATCTTCCCTATTATTATACTAAGAAATAATTAGCAAGTGCTCAGCAATTTAAAATTAACTTTCCAAATTTAAAATAAAAAAAAAACAATCAATGGTAACAATAAAATGCTCTGCAATACAGAAAGAAAAAAGCAGCAGCTATAGTTTAGTTGAATTGTTTTAGAGTATGGTGCAATTTAATCAATATTTACTAATAAACCTAGTATTAAGCAAGAGATGAAAACATACCGTATTAGAAAAGAGAGTAACTTAAGCAATAATTCAGGATTTGCACCTTAAATGCATATACACTAAGAAGTTAACAAGCATTAAATCTATTTACAAGAGTTAAGAAATTAAGAAAGCAGCACAGCCAATTATAAAATATATAAGGGAGGTTTTGTGGGCGAGGGGCTTGGACTTCCAGCAGGCGTGCATGAGCGTGTTTGATAGGAGTGAATGGAGACGAATGGTATTTGGGACTTGACGATCTGTTCTAGTGTGAGCAGGGTAATATTTAGTGAAGGGATTCAGGGAAACTGGTTATTTTTATATAGCCGGACGTGAGTCCTGGAAATAGGAAGTACAATGCCTGCACTCTAAAGGAGGGGTTTTGGAATATTAGCAGTTTGGAGGGATATGTTGTGTATCTTTATACGTATATGCTTCTAAACTGTTGTGTTCTGAGCACCTCTGCAAAAACAGTGATTATGTGTGAGTGAGGTGAAAGTGTTGAATGATGATGAAAGTATTTTCTTTTTGGGGATTTTCTTTCTTTTTGGGTCACCCTGCCTCGGTGGGAGACGGCTGACTTGTTGAAAAAAAAAAAATAAAGGAAATTATTTAAGCATAATACACGCTTCCAGGATGTGATGTTCTGCTAAAATTTGAGAGCTGGAAGACTGGATAGCACAAGCAAAATAGAATTTTATTGGTTTGAGTATTATAAA